>NC_064772.1:29255310-29558340 GCF_011397635.1 Epinephelus fuscoguttatus | reverse complement strand
GATTTGTGTCCATGGCTGTTTTTGTTAATTAATTTCCCTTCTTTGGCTCCGCTGTGATCTCCATGTTATCACCTGCAGTATATCTTGCTTTACCACCGACCTGATATGAAAGCCATTCATCACCTGATCGGAGCAACAACAGGTGAGGTTGCAGCAGCTAATAAAACAACACCAGCGGTGCGGCTTGTGCACAACAACAAAGGAATTATGAATTCATGTTATTACTCCGGACAGTCAGCTTAATATTTTGTCAATCTGTATTCCAGAGGGAAACACACGAAGAATAGAGATCGAACCAGTGATGCAATGAAGGTGAAATATCAGGAGCTGCCCTGAGGAATTAATAATGAACGAGAGCACGGTTGTTTTCTGAGAATAAAGACAAACTGAGCTTCATAATTGATAACAACACCCCTAAAAGATTAATCATTGTATTATGATAGAAGCATGTTCAATAGCAGTTAAATATCTTGCTTACAGTAGGTTCAAGTCATTGTTCTCTGGTGTTTGGCACCGGGAAGGCTGCTTGCTGCTGTTTAGGAGGCACTTTGGATTTCATTCTTCACTCCAGATGAAGAATTATCCATAACTCTTTATCTGTGTTTAATTCAGGCAAATAAAACTAGTCCATGGTGTCTCATTTATTTCCCTTTGTTATGTGGGTGCATTTTAAAAGTCTTCCTTCACTCAAAAATGGGTTTTGCTTATTTTTACTTCCCTCAGCAACAGGCTTCAGATGATTTTCAATGAACGCCGGTGACATGAAGCTATAAACTGATGCCCACCATCTGTCGCTGCGGACGAGCATGACGCCCTTTTTTCCCAGAAATCCAATGATAAATGGTGAAACATCAACCAATCATATGTTTTTGTTTCTAGCTGTGGTGCTGTGTTATTTAGTTAAATAAGCTGGGTCCATGTCATTGGTTCGACAGCCCATTGGTTCGACATCCCATTAGTCCGACTGTCCGCGGTGCTGAACAGTTCGCGGCGGGCGTATGGTGCACCGCAACCGGCTTGAGGCAGAGCAGGCTCACGGCTCATGTGTTTGTCACTTTCTTTTTCATTTTAACCCACACCATGATCTTTTCCTGACCCTAACCAAGTGGATTTTGTGCCTAAACCTAACCAGACCTTAACCACAGGGCATCATGATGATTTCGGAACGGACTTAGGAACAATGAGTTTAATATGGTCGGAACAATGGGATGTCGAACCAATGGGATGTCGGACCAATGGGCAGTTCCCAGTAAGCTAATGCTATGCTAGCTTCCTGTGCTTGGGGCGGTGAAATGTGATGTCAAACTGGGGCTCAGACATTGATTAAAAGCATAGATATACAGTATTTTTAACCCAGCACAAACTTTAGATGACGTTCAGTCGAGGTGCTTTGTGGCAGGCAGCAGACACACAAAAACGTGATGATGTAGGTTAACGAGCACTTGAACAACACTTCAGTGGCAACTAGACAATAATGTATCTGGCTACTCTTGACACTGGAGGGCTGTTTTAATCTGCTGCAGGGCAAATGTTTATCTAATCTCATCATAAATCTGAGTTAAAGCAACACATTCTCACTCCGACCTCGTCACATGTTAACGTTAGGTCACTGACTTCTTTCCACGTCAAACATACGACGTGCAAGGTACCCTGGGTGTGTTGGTTGTTGACGTCCTGGGACGCCGTGTCAACTTCAGCCTGTTACATGCAATGTCTGTTTTCAAAATACACCTTTGTTTTCACAGAAAATGTACAGTTTGCATACAGTCTCCTTCAAAATAAAAGCACTACTTCAGTACAAGGCCAACTGACACGTTTTTCCTTCAACAACAAATGCACATGGTTGAGTTTAGAGTAAAACAACAGGAATCTTAGAGGAAGCAAACATGGCTGTTGGACCCATCCACCACCACTCCCACCTGCCCTACGCGGACTTCCGCCCCCTTAATTTACATAGTTGTCCTGCCGCATTTTCTCCTGATGCATCAACTGTCTGCGAATCATGCCATCGTGGACAAAGGGCTTCTTTTTTGTCTGACACCAGATGTCCCTGAGAAAGCACCAGCATTTGTCGACTTCGTAGTGAGACTGGGTTAGTTTAAGACATTGTAAATAAGTGTGATTTTTTTGAGACATCATAACTGGCAGCAAATCCAGTATCAACTTACACAAGTCTGGTGTGGAAACTTGAGGTCCCCATTGAATGTACACTGAGAATGGATTCTTCAGTGATGTAGGAGACATCATGTCTAGTTAAACTCCTGAAATTAATATTTGCATATTTGTACATTCTGGATTTTTCAGTGGGGTAAAATGTCATTTTAAGAAATGTTAACAAGGTCATTCATTTGTCTGTTTAATAATTTCACTCCATAAACACAAAGTATTACTCCAAATAAAGTGTTTTCGTGAATACTTAATGTGTAGGACCACTTTTCCTGTCACTCAAGGGTTTAGTTTGTTCTTGCTCCAGTGTTCAGCAAGGTAGTGTTTTTGTGAATATAGTCTGGCTTCAAAAGGAGAGTAGATAATTTTCACCTTCAGTTCAGTTCCCCATTGGAAAGGGTTGTTTGTTTGGGAAGTACTGAGCATATGACTTGAGTTTGTCAATATATGTTTAGATAGTTTTGCTGCTGTTCAACAAGAATCAAATATTTTTCCATATTTGGATTCTTCATTTACAGTGGAGGTTTCTTTACAAGTTCAGTGTTGTTCAATGTTGAGTGACTTTAACGCTCTATGTAACCAACTTATTGATATCAAATATTCTTATAAAACCTTTGACAAACAAGTTGTTGCTGATATAAGTCTGTTTCTGTTTAATGTTTGCCCCTCCTAAAAGCAGCCTTTTCTTTCTTTCCCTCTTTCCTGCTGTTGTGTACATGTACTACTTGTTGTGTTTACACATGTTGTGCAGGCAGTAGTGAGGAGCCAGGTAAACACACTCATCCCCCATGCTGGTGTGGACTGAGGGTTTATTGATGTGGGCTGAGTGACGGGCTGGCTGGGCAGGTGAATGCCTTCAAAGCAGTTATGGCTCCATGAAACACATATACATTGAAATGGCATTCAGGATGTTGCACTTTACTCTTTTGCAATGACTACTGTGTAATCTGACATATGTTAAGTTACCATGTAAAGTGACAGATGTTTTTATATATTTCAGCTTTTTTGTCTGACCTCTTTGCCTTTTTTTCGATGATGGTTTACACCACTTTAGTAACTTTATCAAACTTGCAAGATAGCTTTAGTTTTTAATGTCTTATTAAAAATCAGTGAATGTGACAGTGATCAAGTGCCTCCCTTTCAACCCTTTAGGTACATAAAATGTGTCACGGAAAGGGATAATGGTACCAACCACTGTAAATAACAAAGCCTGTCAATCATTTATATGGAAATCAGCACAAGACCTGGACTTTGCAACATGAAAGGAAAATGGAACTTTGGTGCTGATGTGAGGTTTCAATTACTTTTGTTTTGGTTAGGTAATAATGAATCACACATGCATCCCTTCTCCTCTTTGGGAGTAGGAGGAAGAAAACAATGAAGGGTAAAAAAAAATGTTCCACCTTGTTAATTTATTTCTTCAGCTGCAGAGTGTCCTAACAGACCTGCTGCTCTCAGTCATTTTAAATATGTTTTCAAAGGCTGCACTTTTTTCTGTTTTGCATTGAGTGTTTTAAATGGCACTTGGCACCCAAAACCAAATGTTCCTGGGAGATTAATGGCATTCGGCTAAACTATTGTGGGTTCAAACAGGCTCGTTCATTTAATCTTCAGAGCAAAAGATAATAAAATAAGAGGCAACCGAATCGTCTCCTGCAACCTTGTCGCTGTACTTTCAGGGGGAACATAAACTTTGATGTGCCCTTTGAGACATCATGCATCATTCCTGAAGGATTTGACTCATTAGATCATTAAGGGATTTTGATAAATGCTTTCTGTGAGGATATTTGCATGACCATGGAATAAATAAAAGCTTGTCTCACAGCTAAGGTTACATTACATACATCCTCATGTCTTATTCACAAATATTCCTGCAGAGTAACAGAATAAAACAGCAAACATTACCATGGATGGACATGGATGGATTACTGAATGGGCCTATGGACACAGGCCCAGGAGCCCTGGTCGTCACCTACAAAATATTACTCAAAATAACATTTACCAACCAGGAAGAGACACAAGAACACCACAAAGAGATGCAAAAAAAACTGCAAAAAGACACAAACAACCACAGAAGACACAAAGGGGCTAAAAAAGACACAGAAAACTACAAAATGGGGCAAAACATCCAAGAAGAGACACAAAATGACTACAAAGACACATCAAGTGACGAAAAAGGCTCAAAATTACCTTAAAAACTTGACAAGGTTATGTCTATGAGATACTAAACAACTACAAAGAACACAAAAAAACAACCAGAAAGAGACAAAATGACTACATGGAAACACAAAACGACCACAAGACTCAAAATTACCTTAAAAACTTGACAAGGTTATGTCTATGAGATACTAAACAACTACAAAGAACACAAAAAAACAACCAGAAAGAGACAAAATGACTACAAGGAAACACAAAACGACCACAAGACTCAAAATTACCTTAAAAAACACACAAAATCACTTCAAAGAGACACAAAGAAAGTACAAAAAGGGGCAAAACAACCAAAAGAGATGAATGAAAAACAATACTCCACAAAATTACCTCAAAGAGCCACAGAACAACTGCAGAGACACAAAATTACCTCAAAGAGACACAAAACAACTACAAAGAGACACAAATTATTTCAAAGAGACACAAAACAACTACAAAGGGACACAGAATTACCTCAAAGAGACACAAAACAACAACAAAGAGACACAAAATGACCCAAAAGAGACACAAAACAACTACAAAGAGACACACAATTACCTCAAAGAGACACAAAACAACTACAAAGAGACACAAAATGACCCAAAAGAGACACAAAACAACTACAAAGAGACACACAATTACTTCAAAGAGACACAAAACAACTACAAAGAGACACAAAATGACCCAAAAGAGACACAAAACAACTACAAAGAGACACAATTACCTCAAAGAGACACAAAACAACTACAAAGAAACACACAATTACTTCAAAGAGACACAAAACAACTACAAAGAGACAAACAATTACCTCAAAGAGACACAAAACAGCTACAAAGAGACACACAATTACCTCAAAGAGACACAAAACAGCTACAAAGAGACACAAAATTACCTCAAAGAGACACAAAACAACTACAAAGGGACACAAATTTACCTCAAAGAGACACAAAACAACTACAGAGAGACACAAAATTACCTCAAAGAGACACAAAACAACTACAAAGGGACACAAAATTATTTCAAAGAGACACAAAACAACTACAAAGAGACACAAAATGACCCAAAAGAGACACAAAGCAACTACAAAGAGACACAAAATGACCAAAGAAAACCAAACAAACACCAACTAAAAAAGACTCAAAATTACCTAAAGAAAAATACCTCAAAAGCACACACAACTAATAACATGAAATAACTAAAAAAGAAAGGAGTGTAATATGCAATGTAATATGATAATTTGTCCTGTTTTTCCATTCAGCCTCTCAGCCCTCTTTTTCGCTCCATCCCAAGGCATGTCAAGGCAGTCACGTTAAGAGACACAGCTGTTACTCGGGGTGACGTGATAATTATCTTCCACAGCGACTGGCAATGCTGTGAGGTCATTACTCCCGTGGTGGGTAATTTCCCAGACTTTTTTCATGGCTTTGAAAGTCACACAATACGGAGAGAGTGAGAGAGAAGTCCACAAGACAAAAATTAGCATTTGATTTGGACCATACTGTGGCACCTAAACTGGAGTGGCTGTGGATGTCTTTCATAAACGCATATTACATTAGGGCTTCGGGGAGAAGACGGCTGGGATTTCACAATACAATTAGAATATATCAAAGAAACTTTAGTCTCTTTTGTTGATGTGTCAGCTAAGATAGAAGTTGCGTTTCGTTACGCAAACATAAACCAGTTCTGGCAGGTGTTTCCTGACTCCGTTCCTCAACTTCAAGGAAATTACTGTCTCATTAAAGTGCAGCACACACTCACTTTAGCTTCCCAGCGTCTGGGGGAACTGGCATACATCACAAGGCCCTGAGCAATCAAACCTGGGCACATGACACAGAAAACAAAGTAATGCAGGGAAGTACATCTGAGCGGAAGCCCGTCAACGTAAAAGTTTTGTTGGGAATTCAGGGTAGAAGTTTCAAGGTACCCTGGTTTGTAGTCGTAATCCAGGATTAGGTGAATTTGAAATCAATTATGAGCTCAGTAGGATTATTGACGGATACCACCAAGTCATTACAGCATGTGGACAAAATGACTTTTCTTGGGGACTTCCATTAATTTAGCTGAAATGGAACAGTGTGCAGCAGCCCTGCAAAGCCACCCCTGGATCAATGAAAAGGAACCACAGAACAATCCCAATTGATCCCCTCTGCTGAAATACACCAGAAGGCACTGTTATGGTACAGAATATGTTCGATTGGATTCCACAAATCCTTCACACAACTACACTGAGAGAGCAACAGCGAGCACGTGTGATAAACATTAATGCACCGCTGGCATTCATGGAAAATGTCATTTACTGTGAGAGTAAAGGACATTGTTTTAAGATGTGCTGCAGGTGTGTGTGTGGTGTGTACGTGCGATTTGTGACAGGCCGGCTGTTGTGTGTGTGTAATGAGAAGTGCTTTTTGTAAACCCTCTGCACCCTCTCTAATTTAACAGGAATTTCTAAAGGAGCTGGTGACATCCAGTGTCATGTTTGGCCATTTTAAAAGGGTTGACTATAAGGTGGACACTGCATTTCAGAGTAGCTCTCTGTAAGAGCCACATATTTTTATATGTGGTCAAAATGTCTGACATATCAGAGAGGTTCTGCTATTATTTAAGCTTACGGATTCTGTACATTTTTAATAGTATTTAATGGTGGACTATGCTAAAATTGTGTTTATATTTACTTTATAATTATGTGTTAGAATACCGGCATGAGTTATTTACGACAGGTATGGCACCATAAGGCAGTTCAGTGTGCATGACAAAATGAGATTGTTGACAACCTCATGCATCAAGACGACATGAAATCTGTTAGTTCGGATCGTAACATGTTTTTGACCATATTATGCAGTGTTAAAGTGTATAATAACAGGTAATACAGTGAGAGTAGGACATGGAGTAGTGGACTAATTGGACCATATGAGATGCAATTTTGAAACAACCCGGGCTGCCATTTTGTTTTCTTTTTCCTATTCTCGATAAACTTCGTTCAGCTTTTCCCCTGCCTCATGTGAGTACTGTGGATCTTTACAAAAGGAGCAGGAACACAAGACAAAACTGAAAATATACAACTTGGGATAATATTACCTGAATGATGGTGCTGCTTACCCGGCTCAGAGGGAAGGCTTCAGAGGACTTTAATCATGACACAAGAGCAAACTAGAATGTCAGACTAATATTGTGTCATCTCTGACAGTCATACATTATGCATGTAAAAAATCACATGTGGTTTCTAGTACATCGTCTGGTGCCTGACATGGTATGTTTTGCACCTGTCGTATCAAGAAGTGGTTTTTACCCTGCTAATATGTGCATCTGGCAACACCATCACCAACACTGCCAATCCAAACACCGGTTTTACAATATGTCCTCATACAGCACTTTGTATGATATCTAAAAAATTAGCCCCCCATGAATGACATTGCATACTTAACCTTAAGTTACGTACATGACGTAAAGTGATATGGGTTAGGTTGGAGCAAGTAAAGGTAAAAATTAACGGACCTGCATTTGTTTAGCACCTTTCTAGTCTTTTGACCACTCAAAGCTCTTTTACACTACCAGTCACATTCACCCATTCACACACATTCACACACTGGTGGTTGAGGCTACCGTACAAGGTGCCACCTGCTACTCAGTTACCATTCACACGCACTCACACACCAATGGAACAGCCTTCGGGAGCAATTTTGGGTTCAGCATTTTGCCCAAGGATACTTTGACATGCAGACTGGAGGAGCCGGGGATTGGACTACTGATCCTCTGATTACTGGACAACCCAATCTACCTCTGAGCCACAGCCGCCTCAGGTACAGTCATGTGTTTTTGACCCATACAACACCCCAACCTGCCTTCTTATTGAGACTACTTCCTTCATTATTCCTGTCAGCCCACTGGTCACATGATCGCAAACTTCCCAAACATGTGAGTTATACATGAATTACTGGCTCATGATTATGTGGGATACATACAGATTTTGGTGCATTACTTTTCTGGGTATACACACAAACAGTGCATGAGGACATGCAGAGTTTTTCTTCCAGTGGTCATGCTATAATTTATGGCCCCATGACTAATATACTTTGGGGTTTATTCCTAAATTTGATCACTTTTTCAACAGAAATCCAGATTGTTATTTGTTGTTTTCAGAAAAGAGAGAACAATTACAGCCCCGTTCTCTCACTGTGGTCTCTGTTATTGTCCGTTTCCCACTTGGCACAGCTGCTATGTGCATTTTTCAGCTTTTGACTCTAAAAGAATCCAAATGAGCTCAATCAAAAACACATTGCAGGTGAGGCCAATAGCCTGAAGCCAATGCAGGTCTGTTCTGATACAGTCTGATACAGCAGCCACTGGAGCGTATCCAGCCTGCGCTGTGTATCCTGTGACAGCCGCTGAGCACAGATAAAGACGCGTGTGGTCAAACATGCAGGCTTTGATCTGATGCTCCTATCTCTATGAATAAGCGTGCGGCCGTCCAAACAGCGTCATGCTGTGTACGGGGGGGAAGAACTGGAGGATCAATGCTAATCAAGCTCACTGCATGAGCCATTTTTTGATTTAATAAAGATCCGCTGATGGGAAGGTTTTGGTCTTTTTCCATTGTTGTTGTTGGTGGTGCCGTTTGGGATACAATGGGGATTTTACTGAGTGACACTTTTAGCCTCGATGCTGAGATAGGGAATCAATAAATGAGGGAGGACAGCAGGTAAAAAACTCAATCATATAGTCAGGTAATATCGTAAACCTATCGACTCAGAGAGGCAGAGCAGAGGCTAAACAATCTTTGTTCTCAAACCAAGAAAGATAATTACAAAGCTGTATTTTAATTGCAGGTATTACCATGGTGATACATCACCTCTAGTCTCTAGACATTGTTTTGAATCTCTTCTCTAATTAGCTGCTGCTTTTGTAAGTGAAAATCCAACTTTTCTCATTGAATTAACGACCACTGGTGGTGGTGTCAGAGGACAGTTACTGATGTTGCAGTTCCCTCTGACTGCTGATGGAGGTTGGTGAAAATTAACAGATTACAGCCCACCTCTAAGCGTGTGCCTGTTTGTTTATGAGTCAGCATGCAAATGTACTTTGCCTCAGGCGCGTTTGATTACATGCGCATGAAAAACGTGACCGGGTTTACCCATAAAAAAGACAGACCACACTGTGACTCATCAAATCCCTCCATCAGGTATCGTAAAGCAAACATCTCCTTGTTATTGAAGACACTGTAGAGACACGATGGCGAAGAGGGGGAAATTTTAGTGAACACTGTGAATCATCTCAGCGGTTCATTGCCACTTCACGCTGATTGAAATGTCAAAGGATGACTCTCAAGGTCTGGTGTCAAGAGCAAGAAAATCCCTTCCTTCGTGAAAGATATGGTCATCATCATCATCATCATCAGTCACCAATATCTATTCAGCTTTGTCCATATAACAATTTATATAGAGATGGGAGTTTTTCAATATGTAGAGACCTTTTCAAACTGGACAACATAAACATTCTAAATGGGTCCCTTTGTATTTCCTGTTTGAATGTATGTTAATGCAGAAGCTGACAGGAAGTAAACAGGGACCAAAGTTGTTGCCCTAGCAACAGAATAGCAATGAAACGGTCCATTGCCACGTTATCCTTAGTCCCATAATGCTGAACAACTTGTCCTTAAACCAGTGCTGAACTTAGCACATTTGGCGCCCTAGGCAAAGTTCCCCAGCCCAATATTATTACTATTATTAACAATAATAATATTCTAAATTATTGTATTTATTACAAACAAGAAAACAAAGAGCAAAGAACAAGAGCAAGAGCTTTTTTTCAGTGCTGTTAATTATGTCATTGCTGTCGCACAATTTAAACATGTCATGTCAATATCGGCTGGAGAACTATCCATAACACTGATATGCATATTTGTGATAAATACATAAAATTAAACTGAGCATATTTCCCCAGATTAATAGATAAAGTTAGAAAATACTTTGTGGCAGTTCTTGTTGTGTTGTGTTGTGTTGTGTAATGCACCTCTGCTCACATTAAATTTATTAACGTTAGCCTGGCAAACAGACAAGACGAGAGAGAGCAGCAGATATCAACCTGTCCTATTAATGTCAGTAATTTTCTGTTTAACCTTTGTTGTGTTGAAGTTTGTTTTACCAGTCAGTCATGTGATAACTTGTGAATTTAACATATAACGTTACGCATTACACCATTACGGCACAAATCAGAGCTGGCTGTGACCTAGCTTGCTAACATTAGCTAGCATTATTAGCACTACTCTGTACAGTAAGTGTTAGGGCCGTTTCATAGTCGATGCAAGCAATGCACTTCCTTTCATAGTCAACACATTGAACGCAAGTGATGCGTAAATATGCGCAAGTGATGCGTAAATATGGGGGGTGTACCTGTACGAGTTCGCAAAGTTTTTCCTCCTTGCCCACCATATGTCATACCTGCTTCTTCTGTGAATAACAGAAAGTGGTTAAATTCAAGTACGTCGCTTGCATTATCACCCCCGCTAGCAACGCATGGTATTACGGGTCGCTGCGTCATGTATCAAAAAAAAAAAATGGACAACACATTTTGAGATGCAAGCATGTATCACGGCAGCAAATGTGTCTCAATGCGTTCCAATGTGTTCACGTCTACTTGCCTTTGCGTTGACTTTGAAATGGCCCTAAGGCACTACAGAAGATCATTTGCCGATTTATTTTAACGTCTTCGTGAACTGACGACTACACATTACACTGACAGGTTATTACATGGCAAAGAAAAACTAGTAAAACAAACTTCAACATCATTATAAGTTTAACATGTGCAACAGGTTGTAATCCTGCTGCTCTCTCTTCTTTTAGCCATCTTGGAGTCCGTCCCTGACAGTCTGTCTGTTCCTTTACATTGTGGGATACTTCAAGTCCACTGTAGGATATAATAATTCCTGCTATACAATCAGGCAGCACTACAAAATGGCTGACTAACTATAAAGTGGACTATGTAGTGAGTAGTGAGTGATTTCGGACACAGCCAATCGGCGTTTCTCAATCTGCGTTCTTGCTTGTACTTGTGTTCTTGCGGACTTGTGAAATGTCATCAGTCGCAGTACTGTTCCAATTCAAAGTCCACATCCAGCCAATTGCAGTCCAAATGCCCGGAATTTGCTCTACCTGTTCCATCGGGGATGCATCGGGAGGTGACTAGTGTGGACCGTCCTTGGGAGTTTGTACTCCCGAGTTGAACTTACCAAGTCTGAACTCCCACGCGCAAAGTCCAAACTTGACGTACTTGGTACTGAGAAATGCCTTATGTGTTTATGTTGCACAAGGAAATAAACGTAAACGTAAGGCAGCTACCTGTTTAAGCCAGTAGGAGGTGCTGTTGTGCTGTCTATATCGCAGCAAATGTGGCAGTTCACTGTTTGTCCCTGGCAGGATGCCGTAGCTTTAAAAATTGCTCTGTTTTGGACACCAAGTTGGGGTTTTTTAAGCGTTAAAACCACACAGTTAACTAATCTATTCGCCGTTGCTGTTTATTAACACAATCAGGCTAAAGTCCACCATGGGTTTGACTATAAATTAACTGTTTGTGTTACTGATGAAAGATGTTATTTAGTTGAGGCTATGTGTGGCTAACGTGCTGTGAGGGAGCAGACAGTTAATACTGTGTAAGCCTGGCAGAGCATCAGCTCTTCTGTTAACTGTTAGGTTTATTTGAGAATGTTTGTTTTATGTTGGTAATTTATTCATTTCAGACAGTCGTATTTAATCTAACTTGACAGTTATTTTCATTTGATGTATGTTTTTTACTCTTAATTATTGTTTGAGGAAGAGATTTATTTCTTTAAAAAAACTTATTTTCTCTTCCCCTGCAAGGTTGACAATTTGGTTGTGGGTGTAATGCCAGCAGCAGAGATGTTACTGAGTGTTTCTGTGAAATTAAACACAGTCAAGGTCTCAACCACACTTCCGAAACCTGCGTCTGGTGCCTCCTTCGCTATGCACTTCACTCCACCAAAATTATAAAGAAAAATCACTGCAGAGTCCGGGGGAGGTGTAGAGGGAGTCTGGCGAAGGGCGTGCACAGACAGTGTGTTATATAAATATGAGGTGTTTTGGTGACATTTGAAGTTTATTCTGTAGGAGACTATGTATCTAACAAACAGAAACTGTACAGGAAGCGTATTTTGGAAAAACACAATGCATGTAACAGGCATAAATTGACATGGCGTCACAGCGAACATCAACAACAGATGCACCCAGGATACCAAGCACCTCATATGTAGAGTATGTGATGAGTTGGAAGTGAGAATGCGTCTGGGGCAGTTTTTGCACCCTCCCTATGGGATTTGGCCTTGGCGACCATCTATGTTGCCTATAGGAAGATCTACCATCCTTGAACTGAGTAACATTTTAGCTAAGTCAGTTTGTTAATGCTATCCAAGGCCACTTCTTCTTCAAGTTGTCCTCCCATCCCTCTGTAGTAGAAGGCAGAGGTGATTATCCCAATTAAGTGTGACAGGTCGTGTTCCCACATCATTTATAGCCCAAAAAGCTCAATGAAAAGGAAAGACACCTCTAGCGTATCACTAAGTCTAGGCAACCCTCCCATTCAGCACTTGCATAGTCGAGCAGATTAATGTTTCAGTGCTTGAATCATAGTTTTATGATTGGAATAGGCTGAAATCATAGAATGGCCCCTAGTGAGCTGACTGTTTCTCCGTCACATCATGGCAGATATACATTTTACCAGCCGAAACCATTTTGATGAAATGTACAATATTTTAATTTTAATGAAAATGCGCAGATATTCTCCCATGGTTTTCTTTTATAAAAAATACAAATGTTTTTTCCTCCACAGATACATACATAACAGCAATAATTTACAGGCCCATCTTTAAAAGAATGGCTACTATATTTTACAACCAGCGAGCTTAACATGGTAGCAAATATGCTTTAAAGTTTAAATACTTTTAAATAGACTTTTAGATAGACAAAAATGCAAACACCGTAAGCAAAACAGATTTGCAACAAAAACACAGCTACATTTTAGGAAACCACTGCAGAGAAACTGTGGACATTCATGCAAAAGCTTGCAAGAGTCTTCGGCTGGCAGACCCGACACATAGCAAATAAGGCATACCAGTCTGATCAGCAGCAATGGAAAGAGTGTAAAAAATGTATAACATGTTTTTCAGTAAGGTATCAAGTCATTGGTGTCCATGCTCAATTCAGCCAAGAACCAAGAGCCACAAATTAGAAAAGTTCAAGTGGTGGCAAGTAAAGATACCATCGTCCATTTTTGACAAACATGGTTAATTAAGAAGTCCTCGTATCACAAATGATGGTGCTTTAGATGTGGTTGGAAAAGTGTAATGTTTAAGAGTCATCGTCAGTTTTTATGACATGGAAGAGGGTGACGTTAAATATTACCTGGTGTCCGTTATTCCAGGCGTACAGTGCTCTCTCTCTAGCGTTGTAATCAAGCATGGAGATGTGAAAGTACTGGTTGTGGAAAGGAATGTCTATGTACTCGTAACTCGAAGTCTTGGTAGAGTAAGCGTAGTAAACCTTTGCTCCCGACAGGTGAGAGTTAGTGATATAGAGCGTCCCACAGATCATGAATGATTCACCCGCGTTCCTTTTGGAGTACTCGGTGTTCCAAGTCTTCAAGACCTGCAGGGTGTCAGAGTCGATCTGGGAGATGACGACATTTCCAGCGTTTTGATTGGTCGCGTACACAACCCACATTCCCAGTTCGTCAGCCATGACATCTATGTCGGAGTATCCCCCCCATGTGTATGGGTACATGTTGTGGAAGCCGGCGAACTCCAGAGCTCGCTGGGCCAGCACGCTGCCCGTCTCGAAGCTGTACTTGACTATAATGTTGCTCTGGTACTTGTTGTAGTAAAGCGATCCATTGTAGACAATATGATTGGTTCCCTCCCATTTAAAAGGGAGGCTGTAGGTTCGGGAGACCACTCCTGCGACAAAGTCATCCATTGTCTTGTACTCACGCACAATCTTGCTGTTAGTGTAACTGTCCATATACCAAACCTACATCAGAGAGGATAAAGAGAATGTGAGAAACAGCTGATAAAATAAACAAGTCAACAATTACATACAAACTATTTCTAAACTATTTTTTAACAATAATCTTTAAATAAATTGTGATTCTATAAAAAATGCAGATATGCAGTTCAAAAATTTGCAACTCAGACACACTCCACTACAGATTAGCTTAAGTCAAAACCCTCTCCATGATAACAGTCTGTCCCATCTTCATCATCAACCCAAAAACAGATATAGGACTGCACACACTGCTCAGCCCTCAGAGAGCACTCCCAAGCTTTCATAACTCACCCTGTTGTTTCTGGTTGATGCTAGAGGATCAGTCATCCATGCCCCAAACCGGGTTCCAGATGTCTTTATTGTAACAGGTCCAGTGATTTTCATTAATTTCCCACACGCTGTTAATAAAGAAATGCAGCGATAAGATGTGCTGTGGTGGTTTTTGTCTCTAACTAGATTTCTCAAGCCAATTTCATGCCTGTGCCACCAGAGAGTGTGCCCTCTGTGCATACTAAGATAGCACCGGCAGCGAGCTGCTTTATTTAACTTGAGGTATAAAGGTGCAACTGCTGTTTGTGGTTACAGTCAACACAGCTTCCACATGCCTAGCCCAAATTATACCTAAACGCCACAGACCTCACATGTCGCATCATCAAAATCTTTATTTACAAGCTGCTTATTTTGGTAGACGACAACAGATTTGGCTTGATTAGCAAAGGACAGTTAGTCTTTAGTAACGATATAATGAAAATGTAGTGCTGCAGCAGTGTCTGCACCTTCCAGACAAACTCTACCAGTGCCATTTACCCATCTACTGCATTCATTATAACAAATAAAATCCATAATATACAGCCTCTGAGTTAAAGTTATTATATCTATATAGTGTTCTTTCTTAATTTTGTCTTTAATATTTGAGTTTATTTAGCCACTTCAAAGAGAAAGATTTAATAAATGGTCATTTGACTACTAAATAGCCTGATGACTTCCCTGTAGTTATTGGATGCTGCGGTTGTAAACAAGTCCGCAACCAGCTCCCTTGTGTTCCCATTATGAGACAATTAAAAACTATGTGTTACTTTCAGAAGCACTCTTAAAAAGATTTTGGAACATTTTGTTGTTTGCAGAGCCAAAGGCTATCAATACACCAAACAAGTCTACAAGAACAAAAAACTAATTGCCTCTTTTTTTCAGTGACATAAGATAGAGGTGAAAACACATTTCCATTAAACACATTTTACAAAGGAAACATTTTTTTTTATGTGTAGGATGTAAGGGCAACACAACCAAGAAAAGCATCACAGCAACTGAGAGTAGGCTTCTAAAAGTAACCTGCTGTACATAGGTGCAGTTTAATGAACACGGGCCTCACTTGTGTGTGTGGTCTTATACTTCAAAACCACAAGGAAGTCAGGCTTTAGAGTTTTCTTTTAAAATCCACATTTCTCCCCTGGTTATTTTCTACAGCAGCAACAAAACATCAGAACACAAAAAGACTTGTGCTATGACAGGAATGTGGCTGTTACACTTTATGACATCATGCAAACACTATTACAATCCCACTTGTGCTAGTACTATTTATTCAGCAGTACCATTGCCAGCATTGTCTCTAATAAGAAAATAAAAAACACTGCACTGTCGCACTTGCAGCATTCACCACTTACTTAGTTTGCCCATACAGCTGCGGAGCCTGCTGTCCAGTCGCAGGACTCGCTGATAGAGCTCATCATAGTCGTAGGCCCCGAGCTCCTCCTGGATGCCTGTCAGCACCGCTGAGAGGTTCCTGATCTCCTCCTTGAACTGGGAAATGAGCGCAGCATCCATCTTGTACTGCTCCAGCACAGGGATCAGCGGCTTCAGCTCGTCCATCTTGTCTTTAAGCTCCTGCAGAAGTGACAGTGACAGCGGCAGAAATGGGAAACAGAGAGAGGTGGTACAGTGTGGATAGGTGTGGTGGTCAGGGAAAAACAAAACTACAGTTTGTTTGACAGAGGAGCAAACCCTGCTTCAGCACATGTTGAGTATTTGTTATCAAAGAATACACCCACAGGACATGTACTGGGGAGACTGGACCTCAGGTAACTATAAACAAATCCCTTGTGGCTCCAGTGCTCCATGCTAACATGTTAGCATTTGCAGTCCCAGGTGACAGTATATAATTATTCATCATGAGAAAAAAAGAGTGACCTAATACAGTATGTGCTGTAGAAAGCACCTAATGACACATACCTTAAAGCAATGAACCATTTATTCATTCATCTATCCATCCAAGCATTCACCCTTTCATTGTGTGAGAAACCACAATTATCCACCATGTATGCAACATTGAACAAGTTCCTAAAACACAAGTCTATTCCTGTGTTTAACTACATTTTCCATACAATATGGCCAGCCTTCTTTTTATTCTAACTCATGGCTTTATCTCTGATATTCTTGCCATGCTAGTGGTTGTTCCACACAGTTATTTCTCAAACTCATTCAGTGTCTCACAACTTGCCACACAAGAGAAATTCCTACTCCCATACCAGCTGTCCAGTGCAATCCACACAGGGCAACTGCAGCAGCAAAACAGCCTCTGAAACAACCAAAGATGTAAGTGCTTTCTGAATTAAAACGCTGCTGAATATTTTATTTTCATGTACACAGAAGATGTGTGCACCCTGAAAAAGAAGATATTCAGACTGCTCAGCTCTTATCCTGGCTTTCCTCAATAATTTCCTCAAAATAAAGGCGATGAGATCTATTAGCCAGATGGATATGGCTGTCAAAGCGTGGAATGCCACACCCAAATGGTGACAGTGCAGCACTCAGCAGACTCAGTATACTATTAGCGGCTGTGTAAAAGTGAAAGAAGACGGACTGTGCTGGTTACTTAACAGTGAATCTGTTCATAAAACACAGTGGAACAAGTTGTGGCTTTGTTGGGGGGGTGATGTGCCACACTCTCTCTTAGCTGGGAGCAGTGACTTCCTTAAGTCTCCACTGGTTGTCTGGCAACCTTGTGGTGACAAGTTTTAAAGAAGGACCCTTCTATAAGTCGAGCAGTTTCCTCTTTTCCTTTCTTTATGCTTTATGCTTTGTCCGTTTGTTTGTAGACAGTATCACCAATTAAAAGATTCACTCTCATGTTGGAATGAGTCTTGTCCGCTTGGTGTTTTGTGTCACTATATTTGCATTTTATCTGCACTGTTTCTGCAATTCATATAACTTCCTCTTGGATGCGTGCTGCTCACAGTCTGGCAAAAAGGGCTACCTTTTTATACAGTCCTGACCTCACCTGCACACTGTGCCCTGGAGCATCCCAAAAACTAGAAAACATGAAAAAGTTCAGGCAAAGGGCAGAGTCTCTGCAGATAAATACACCGGCACACACTTCTAGTGGGTCAAAAGTGAAGATCCTGCATACTATAGCTTTGAATTTCCCTAAATATCTCACTTGAATGGAATTTCTTGGGTTTAATTCCCCTCTTTTTCCCAGTCTTTCTGTTCTTGTCTTTGAAATAATATAAAGTAAAAACCTGCAAAATGTCAGTTCTGTGAGAGGGCCTAAACAATTCTAAATTGAATGACTCATGAGAGCATGCTTACGGTATAAATGACATTTGTAAAATAGAAAAACGTAATAGAGCAGATCCATGCTCATTTGATTAAACCAGGCTGTGATTAAACGAGGCTGTAGAGTACCTGGAAGTTTCTGGCTATGATGGATTTCCTGTCGTCCTCAATCTGTCTGAACTTGGTCCTCAGGCCCTTCATCTGGTTTTCCATCTTCATGACATATTGGAAATCCCTCTGAGTTCGTAGGTTCAGCACCTCAATGGACTGAGACATGTTCTGTACCTAGAATAAAACAATGATAAATGATCACCTCAAACAGGGCTCCACTCACAAACTGGACTTTTAGCAGCATAGTATAGTACTGCATTGTATAGTATTGTATAATATAGTATAGTATAGAATAGTATAGAATAGTTCACTCAGCGAGTGAACTGCAGACGCCTTCTCTTTGCTCCTTCTTTCTTTTTACTGCCGCTAATTGAAAGGCACTTTGATGGGTTTTCCCTGGTGAGCCTGCATGTGTGCCTGAATGTTTGACAGGCTATTTTTGAAAAAGAACAAACACAGTGAAGCCTAGCAGCAGCATACCTGTGTTAAATGCACATGATAAAACATCTAGTACTGGAGGACTATTACACTCTTCAAAAGAACAAGAATACACCATGTAGAGGTTTGTTCCTTTATTATTCCCATCTTTAACAGCAGAGTGTGTGTGTGTGTGTGTATGTGTTAGTGTGTGTGCAGGCTGCACTGAGGTGGTAAATATTCCTTTTTACATGTGCTTACCTTCTCTAGTAGCTGGCGGAGCTGTCTGCTCTTGGCATCTCTGGAGCAGAGGCTCTGTTCTGGTGCCACCACTGTGCAGATACAGCGCCCATCAGCATCCTGGGCCGAGCTGTACACCTGCCAGCCCTCCTTGGGGCCAATAGTCTACAAGCACAAACAAATACATAAACACACTCAGGTTAGACCCATATTATATTTTAGATTATGTATTGTATAATTATAAATGTCATGTTTACATGAAACTGGTTCTCTTTGGAAAGCTGTTATCCTTACATCCAAACATGGCAACAAAGATAAGCTGCTACAGATGCATCCACAGAGGCAACTGCTAAGAGTGGTGATTGCATCAAAACAATCATCAATTCAACTTAGATAACAATGAAAACAATCTTAATCATCATAATAATCACAATAATCAGAATAAATAACTGGTTCATGAACTGGATGTCTGATAGCTTCAGTGTTAAAGTGGATGATTTCTAAGCGTACACAAAGGTGTGCCCCAAGGTTCAATGTTGAGACCGCTTTGTTTTAGTGTTTATATTAATGATGTTTCAGCAGTGTGATGCATATTCTTAAGCTGCTATTAAAACAAATGCCTTTGTTTTTATGTTTTGAAGCTGAACACTGATAAACACTCTGCTTCCCACTCTGACTAAACACACTAATTAGTCCCATCCTCAGACTAGTACATTAGGTATTACTTTACTAACATAATCCTCTTATTACAAAAATTTGAGCATCTGGATTGCCAACACATTCTTGAGCACATAAAAATATATTTAACAAAAAGTTAAGGTGGAAAGTTAACTTATACAGAGAGAAGACTTTTTTCTAGGGAGAGGGGAGAGGAGTCAAGCATTCTCTCAGGTCTCGATTATGGACATCATTCATAGACATGTGACTGCCTCCACACTAAAACGCCTGGAGGCTGTCTGCCCTTCAGCTTGCAGATTTATTAACAGGTGAAAGCTACTCTACTTAGTATTGAAAAAGGGAACTGAGCATATCTTGTGGGGAAATGTTGTCTGGTCTTCTGTCTGTGTTAGAAGGGATCGACAAGTGTCTCTGCTAACAAAATCTTTTTCCCTACTATAAATTCCCCTCTTACAAACTAGAAAACCTAAGGTTGGGATTTCGGGATTTGCTCAGGCACCACAAACATCTTTTTTTGTCATATTTAGATAAGAAACACCTCATAGATCCATTCATTATTCATTCATAACTGCACTTGATGGTCATATACATTACACCGTCCTAAAGACTGAGACTACAGCTGCATGTCCTAGGAAAAAAGCTGGCAGTCCGACCAGTTGATGACCTGTGTAGAAGACACAGAAATAAAGGAAACGGCATTGGCCTTGTATTGCAGCGTAGAGCCAGTACACACTTATATCAAAAGCAAAAATGTAAGATTAGACTCTTATTTAATTCCAACATACTCCTGTTTGGTTGCTCATCTTACATACTTGGACACAAGACAGAGATTTTTTTATAGCTTACTGGCTAGCTACTCGGTCAATTAATTAACTTCACTACTGAAAAGCTATTTGACTCAGAAAGCTGTGACGTTGCCACCACTCTACTGAGAAATGCAGGTAAATCCGTAATGCCGCTGCTTGTAGTGACGCTACTGCCCAACACTGCCTCAAGGATCCACTGGTACCAACCAGGTCAACACAGCTTGTTGTGAATGGCTTAATATTGCTCTAAAGTTAGGCTAAATTTGGCAAGGGAACAACTGGTATGGCCATTTTTAAAAGGGTCCCTTTAACTCTCATCTCAATATATAGTTCTATGGGCACCTACAAATCTGCCCTAAACTTGAGAAGGCCTGTTACAGTCAATGTACTCCTTCAAATTAAAGCTGTATATTTGTCTTTTTAAAGAAAAGGATAAACAGCTTTTTTGAAGAACAATTAATCAGCGAACATGACATTAAAACACCATTGCTGTGTTGTTGTGGAACTCAAAATGTTAACTGTACCGGTGATAATCTGTAACATTAGCTGTAAAATAAGATCCTAGAATATATCAGTATGAGATTCCTTATATTGACATAGTTTTCAAATAGTCTATATAATTCAACAGCATAATGGAATTCCTGAAATTCAGTTTTGACTTGTGGTTTCTGTGCAATGTCACAAGCTTTTCATTTCGAAACCTATGAAAACATTCTGGGGGCGCCACTGATCAGAGGAGAAACAGGCGTAGCTCTGTATCGGTATTTGTGCCGACACTATTTCACTTTCACTTCAACTTGTTAGAGCCGGAGATCGGAAACAAGGTTTATCTAACAATGGAAACACATTAGTAGCTGTCTGATAACGCAGTCAGGCCAAGGCTTATGTTATCTATTGCCATTTACAAGCAGAGGTTTGTGTGTTTGATGAGCAGAGTGAAGATGAGCAGGTACGTTCGAGCTGCAGGCGAGTGAGGAAGCGAGCAGGCTAATTGCATATTTATAGCTCCGCACATACTAAATGAGGCAAAGGTGTAGAGTTACATTCAAGACGTTTTAAGGCATTTTTTTCATGAAAAAACCCTTCTAAATATGTAATCTTGGTGAACGGAGATGAGTTGTTAGGGGTTTAATGCCAGGGAAGAAGTTTTTTACAGCCTCTGCACATCGCCGCAACATGTGAAGAAATCCAAAGCTTGACAGGCCAGTGCTGAGGAAGGTTTCTGAGCAATGGTTGGAGAATCACTGTTCAGGGAAGGGGTTTTAGCAAACTGTTAATTACCCTGTGTGGAGTGGTTTATTTTTCATAACCGTGTTGGAGTAGGATATTAAAAACAATTACACTATTTACAGTATCAAAATTAAGTAATTTCCTGCCATCACTATGCCACAGTGTTAGAGCTGCTACATATAATGCACATCTTCAGGAACAAGCATCCTCCATTGCCATAACACAGCGCACTTACTGTTAAATAAAACTGTTGCAGAACTTCGAAAACTAAAGACTTGAACTTTGAGTAACTTCAAGTACATTTTCTCAATAATTCACAGGACCTGTGGCCATCCACAATGTCGAAATTTAGCTGATGCTTCAATCAAGCAAAAGCAGACAAACAAGCCTGAAGATGCTTTTGTATTCATATAAATATTTATGTACTTTGCCACCAAGGACTCTGCCGGTAAACCTTGTCATCCACTATAATCCGAGTGACATATCCAAAGAAAAGTAGGTAAATTTGGAGGAGGAGGGGGGAGCTGGGGAGGATATGAACAAGCAGAAGAGTTGAAGAGGTGGTTATGTTGGAAAACAGTAGCTGGGGAAAAAACAACGAAAAGAGGACAGTGCTGACAAAGAACAAGAAAGAGGACCTGACTGTCAATTAGGCGGAAAGAGATAGATGTAGAAGAGTCGGTATGCAGGCAGATATATTACAGAGAAATACAAAGACAGCAAGCATACGATGATGAGATGAAGTGAGGGATAGGGGAGGCCGCCAATGTGCACTGAGGATAAAATTAAGGATAATGCTCAGAGAAGTAAAAAAAACCAAGGAGATAGATGCTTTTGCTGGAACAGTTCATCTCCCCAACGCTTACCTACAGACTATATATCACTTAATGCATGACAGCACAGAGGTAAAAATATGGTGATGTGCACACACTGACTGGCATTACTTATTTGGTAAGGCCAGACTATGACTGTATAATAAATGAAGAACAGAATGTTTTACCTTGTGCAGTTTAATAACGTTGTATTTCACTCATGAATCTGTGTTGTTGATGAGGTGAGGACAAATTTTTCAATATTTTCTACCTCTCACTATGTTAGATAGAAGATCAGACTCCAAGGCTACAATGGTTTCACAGAGCTGCGCGCCAAAGTCTGGTCATTAATCATCCTCACAAAACAGCATCCAGCAGCTCAAAGCTCTCCCCAGCTGCCCAGCGGAGTTTTGCTCTCTGCACAGGCACCACACACACACAAAAACACACACACATAAATATATAGTTACATGTGCTGCACACACAAACACATAACCAGATGCCAAGACACATTTGTGATTCCTCTGTAGTTCTCTTCTTGATCTCCCCATATTTCTTGTCCATGGTTTGACTAATGGCCGTTTGAAGGCTGATTTGCAACAATCATCAATACTTTTGGAGGGAAGCTGCCAACAGACAATTGTGTGTGCCAGTGTTTAATATGTTACCAGTCAGGATCAGAAAACAACAGCAAAAATGTGTCACTGCTTCATGTTTTATCAAAAAAAAAGGAATTCTATGAGGCCATCCCGCCCAATCGGACCTGAGATGTATTAACCCTTCTAAGGCTGCTTTAACAACTGCCCTGTTTGGTTCGGTTCATTCAAACTCAGGTTTGTTTGCCCCCTAAGTGTGGTTCCTTTGGGCAGGTGTGAACACAGCAATCACACTCAGGTGCACCAAAACAACCAGACTGAGACCTTCTTGAAGAGGTGGTCTCGGTCTGGTTACAAATGAACTCTGGTGCGGTTCGTTTGTGGTGAGAACGTGTGCGGACCTGGATGTGAACCAACTGCAGTCACATGACACATTGTTTGGGTTAAACATGAGCATGTTACAGTCCTGGAGGATTATTAATGTGCACCTCCTCCTGTACTGCCTTAATATGCACATTCAGCACATCCAATGCATCAAAACATTGTTTTCTAGTTGGAGCCGCGCCTCGTTTTCAAACTGTATGGTTTGACTAAAATGAACAATGACAGCAATATAGTCCACGATGAGCAGCACTAAAATCAACCTGCGTAGTTGTCCCTCCATTGTGACATTAGAAAGTGTCACATTTATCTTGCAAGTGTACTCTTCTTCAACGTTTGCTTTACTTCCTGGATTTTTCCCACATGGAAATTCTGACCAATCAAGAGCAGCTTTCTCACACAAGGCATTTTATCTGGTCCGCTTGTAAATGCTGCCATGAGAACACGAACCAACTCTAAGCAAAGTAAGACAACTATAGGTCTGAAAGCACCTTAAAATCAGCCCAGATTTTTATTGTCAATCAAGTGTCCGTTTCCATTTAATCTCACTTCCTGATGGTTCTAGATGTGTCTTCTTTAAAACAATGAACACAACATGGTGTTTCAATGCAGCAAACATGTCATGCTGTATCAACCTTGATGACAGATTTTCCGTTTCATATCTTATATTGCCTCTGAAATAAATTCCCATATGTTTAACTGGTTTTCATCTCCTGGACAACAGCACATTTCTCTCTGTGTATTATATATATCGTCTTTAAACATTAAGGAACAAGAACAGGCATAGTTATTTTTACACTTTAACTTGAAATGGATGTTTTTTTACATTTTCTGGTATCTGTTTTATCTCATGAGGACTTTCAAGTAGCTTGATTTGAGATGACATGATTCTTTTGTCTTCATTCTAGAAACACCTTACAAATCAATCATATGCCTCTTTATCTCTCTGACAGTCTCACCAAATGTCACCCTATAATTTTCAGACAGGTTGGATTTGTCACTTAATTAGAAACCATCACATTGTATAATTATTAATACTGTTATGGCATCCACCCAACGCCCAATAGGCTTATCTAATATTGGTCTGTTATTTGAAAAACAGGCCTCTGTTATTCAACAATCTGATATAACATACTGACTCAAAGATTAAGAGACAGTCTGGTAGCCACTAATAATGAATGATCATGACTTTATTGCTTTTATTGCTGCACACAAGGTCAGCCTCACTTCTAGTCCCTATTAATGTCGGAGTTTTATGAGGCCACCTGATTGAACTGTGAATTAGCTCTCAAGCTTTTCGTGCCTCAGTGAAGCCAAGAGTGACATTTACAGTATGGTATATTATAACTATATCTGTCATCAGGCCAATGAGGAGTAAAATGACAGGGAAGGAATGGAGTTTTTTTTAACATAATCTTATGTTATACATTATTGTCTTGTAGCAAGCCACATGTCTTCTGTCTTGTGTTATGTTTATGTGTATAGCCAGTTGCTAGCAGTGCGACTTTATGGATGTCAGTCCGTTGTTTCACCCCTTTGGTCCAGACTCAACTTATTATTAGATATTAATGGTCTCAAGATATTGAATCTCAATGACTTTAGTAATCCCTTGACTTTTCCGTTGGTGCCACCATGATGCTGACATTTTATACATGGATTGCCATGATATTTGGTACAGATATTCATGGTGCCCAGAGGATGCATCCTAATGACTGCGGTGATCTCCTGTCTGGTCATGTATCTGCACCCACAGGTCAAAGTTTCACACATCTGCATTTACATGATAGACTGGAGCCATGGTTCCCACATGATGAATCCTAATGACTTTGCTCACCCTCCTGGCTCTTCCTCTGACATCCTCATGAGGCTGACATTTGTGGTTTTAAACGAAATGTCTCAACAACTATTGGATGGATTGCAATTAAATTTTGCACAGACATTTACGTCCGCCTCGGGATGAATTCTTATAACTCTGGTGATCTCTTAAGCTTTTCTTTAGTGCCATCAGGTCAACATCCTTATGTGTCCAGTACTTTGGTTGATGACCAAAAAGCCTACCTGCAACACTAATGACACTCCCTTTAGCCTCAGCTGTACTTGCTAATAAACATGCTAACATGCTAAACTCAGATGATGAATGTGGTAAACATACCTGTGAAAAATTAGCATGTTAGCATTATCACTGTTAGCATGTTAGCTAGTTTGGTATCTTGGTGACTTAGCGCAGTGGGTAGCTGCAATTTTGGGGTAGCTGCAATTTTGTTGCCAATAATTGGTCACTTTATTAAATGAGGCAACATCCACATAAACCATTTTATTTATGTTTTGCTTGTCTCTCCATCTTTGTCTGTGTCGTACAGAAAAAATACATATTTGATTTTGACATTAATGTCAGGCGGACAGAAAGAGTGATTGTTACCAATTGCTATCTGCATATACTAAAGGCCTTTCCTTTACAGCATAACCACAATTAAGCACAGCAGGTTAAATTATGAATTAGACCTTTAAAACCATCAACAAATTGTTGCAAAATAATCACAGAAACTTTTGTGCTTACGTGCACATCAAACCTGTCCTTTTGATCAATTATTCTACAGTTTCTACTGCAGTGTGAATCAACAGGAGTGTTGAAGACGGACAAATTGAAAACAGTGTGCACAGTTCCATGAGAAATCATAAATCAATAAAAACCTCTCTCCTCACTGTTACCTCCCTCGATACTGTCCACTCCTCAAAATCCTCCCTAATGTCTCCATCAAAACACCAGACAACCAGAGAAACCCTGCTTGCATCATTTACTTTTAATGACTGAAGATTGGCAGCAAGTATTTGCTATTCCAAAGTCTCAAATGAAGTATATGATTTACAAAATAAGATTGGTAGAGTTGCCTGTTTGTGTTTTTTTGTTGCCCCTTTATTACACATTTGATGTTACATTGAACAGTAGAGGTCAGCTAACAACAGGAAACTGAGGCTACAGTTCACACAGGCTCACCAAAACTGGACAATAGAAGATTGGATAAACGTTGCCTGGTCTGATGAGTCTTGATTTCTGCTGCCACATTCAGATGGTAGGGTCAGAATTTGGTGTAAACAACATGAAAGCATGGATCCATCCTGCCTTGTATCAACGGTTCAGGCTGGTGGTGGTGTAATGGTGTGGGGGAGATTTTCTTAGTACCAACTGAGCATGGTTTAAACACCACAGCCTACCTGAGTATTGTTGCTGGCCGTGTCCATCCCTTTATGACCACAGTGTACCCATCTTCTGATGGCTACTTCCAGCAGCATAATGCACCATGTCACAAAGCTCACATCATCTCAAACTGGTTTCTTGAACATGACAATGAGTTCACTGTACTCCAGTGGCCTCCACAGTCACCAGATCTCAGTCCAATAGAGCACCTTTGGGATGTGGTGGAACGGGACATTCACATCATGGATGTGCAGCTGACAAATCTGCAGCAACTGTGTGATGTCATCATGTCAATATGGACCAAAATCTCTGAGGAATGTTTCCAGCACCTTCTTGAATCTGTGACACCAAGCATTAAAAAGGGGGTCCAACCTGGTACTGGCAATGTGTACCTAATAAAGTGGCAGGTGAGTGTACGTAAAAATTGATTTGGTAATATAAACATTCAAAGTTTAAATGATAAAACCTAGTCAATGATGTCTGTAAGACTCTATCGGACATGACCAGTCACCGCCCAAGTCTGTGTTATTTTCACCTGAACAACTTTGTTTGCTCACAGCTCGCACACCACACAAAGGTGGACTGATTTTCCAAATCTCAGATCACTCAGTAAAAACATGCAAAGTCAACACTGCACCCACGAAGCGTAAACAATCACTTTAATGAATTCCTCCCTGTGGAAGATATGATTCATGCTCTTCACAGCAGACAGGTATCCTGCCAATTACACGCATAATTGAGTCCCTTTTCCGTTTGTTATTCTGTCATCAACATGTATTTTACTTTGACTGTACTTCACACTTAACATCACCTTTGTCCTCATCAGCCTTTCTGCGTGACTGAGGAAAGACGTAGGGGGACTGATGAGGGAGTAAGAGTGAATGGATAGGTTAATATGGGCAACGTGGTTAAGAGTGATTTAGTGAATGATGTCAGGGAGAGTTAGCTGCTCTCATCAGATCTGAATCACTTCCTTTGCCCTCACCCATGACCGTGAGCAATTTACGATTACAGTTGTACAAACACTGGTGGAAGAGGAGGAATATTAGGTTGTGCTGCTTGTCTTTTTGCCTTACATTCTTTTTCATCAATGATTGCACTGATTTCAGATAACTTAGGTTTTATTTTAAAGATATGACTCACTTTATATACTTCGTTTTCTACAGCTGAGTAACATTTCTGTAAAATCACAGCACAAGAAGTTTCTCTGCTGCTCTTTTCACCCCTGCATGCAAAAGCAGCTGGACTCTAGCAGAGGAGTCATTCGGTTTAGTGCTAAGTGGATCTGTTTCAGCCACTGCCAAGATCCATAGCAAGTGCACATACTGTAGCTGACTGTCTGCGGCATAAATGAATCTCCACCCTGCTGAGTATAGCCTCAGTCTCTTGATCTAATTTCCTTTGCCAGTCTCATGATGACTGATTCCATTTGCTATATGAGTCTGGCAATGTGAGGAGCTCCCCAGAGGGGTACCACAGGTGAGAAGCTGAAGCTGAAAAATTAAAAGATTGTAGGTGGCGGTGGCAGAAATCAATCTGTCATAAATACAGTCTAGATAAATAACGTGAGCGGTATCCCTCAACAGCATCAGCTGGGGCTGCAGACAGGCAACAAATGGACACAAAACAGTCTCATTTTAAGTCCCTATTATCATTGTTTTCTTACTGGGGTGTAACATATGGAGGAGGGGCTGTATGAAGCTTACTCTCAGCTGGCAATGTCTCAGGTAGCACTTTTCCCCCACAGTTCTCAGGCAATAACAGGAGAATGGAGGCATAAGGTGACAGACTGGAAATATCTCTCACAACTTTACCTTTTGTCACTACTCAGTATGTGTGCATTACATTGCAGAATTGTCAATTAAACAGGTATTTCACTGCTGGAAAGATGGTCTTTTCAAACAGGGCTGTCTACTTGCTGCTACATGACCAGAGAAGACAGAGAAAAAGGGCTGTGCCATTTGGTGCCAAACCTACAGCTACCAGAATGGGCTGTTCTGCACTGGACCAATATACACTCCCGCTGGTGGGTGACATAATGCAAGCTCGGCTGTTTTGACCCAAAACACAACATGACGGCCAGCTGCTAACAAACAATCTTGAATTACAGTTCAACAGTCACCTAAAAATGCTTCTAAACACATTTTAGGTGAGAAATAAGCAATGCAGTAACAACATCTTGGGTCATATTTGATCAACACTGTCTAGACTTGTTGTTTGATCTCATTTTTTCAGAGTAGGTACAGCTGCGGCTGGAGCAGCAATGTGACCCACCCACTAGCTACATGGCTTGCCCACAATACCGACACGTCGGTCCACGATCAGCCCCCTTCGTCACTTAGCCCAGAAGCGCAAGCCGTGAAGTTGGTGTTTACCTTGCCGTTAATTATTAAGTTAACAGAGATGCAGTCATGGTATAGGATAAGGATAATGTGAAGGGTTACCTCTCATTACTTATAAAGTGAATCACATCTTCATGTATAATGACCATTACATTGGTGGGTTTATGTTGTACTAGTGGTGGGTGCAGTTTGTAGAAGAGTGCTGTGTAGGCTATGATTGGTACATGTCTGCAGCAGGATTATAGCCAAATAGGTCGCTTAGGGTGCTTTCAGACCTAGAGTTGTCTTGCTTTGGTCTGAATCAGGGACTAATTTTGTCACAAAGTTGTATAATTGCCTAGAGTTGGTTCATGTTCTCACGGCAGCACTTACAAGCGGACCAGATCAAATGTCTTGTGTGAGAAAGCTGCTCTTGATTGGTCAGAATTTCCATGTGGGAAAAATCCAGGAAGTAAAGCAAATGTTGAAGAAGAGTACACTTGCAAGATAAATGTGACACTTTCTAATGTCACAATGGAGGGACAACTACGCAGGTTGATTTTAGCGCTGCTCATCGTGGACTATATTGCTGTCATTGTTCATTTTAGTCAAACCATACAGTTTGAAAACGAGGCGCGGCTCCAACTAGAAAACAATGTTTTGATGCATTGGATGTGCTGAATGTGCATATTAAGGCAGTACAGGAGGAGGTGCACATTAATAATCCTCCAGGACTGTAACATGCTCATGTTTAACCCAAACAATGTGTCATGTGACTGCAGTTGGTTCAGATTCAGGTCGGATCACGTTCTCACCACAAACAAACCGCACCAGAGTTTGTCTGTAACCAGACCGAGACCACCTCTTCAAGAAGGTCTTGGTCTGGTTGTTTTTGTGCGCACCCGAGTGTGATTGCTGTGTTCACACCTGCCCAAACAAACCGCACTTACGGGGCAAAAGAATTTGAGTTCAGTTGAACTGAACCAAACAGGGCAGGTGTGAAAGCACTCTTAAATTTGTTTCTGATGACATTTTACCAAGAAATTGGTATTGGTTTATATTTTATCAGCACTGCCTAGTTTTTCAGTTTGATTGGAGATTGGTCTGAGTTTGAGAGAGAAAGAGGAGCATCATCTCTTGATCTGCCTCTATACTCTTCGTGTCTGTGGTGACGGGTATATGAAAATGCAGAAGCACAATCTGTAGGTCGTGCAACAGCCCTTGAGCCATTGCAATCTGCTGGATGACGGGATATGAGCTGAGAGATGATCCAGGAGATCAGGGCACTGATAAGATGGAGGGAAGTTTACCATAGTTCACTGACACATACTACCCACGTTATGATACAAAGCTGGTTGAAAATTGGCAACATATCCCTATATGTTGTTTTTATTAAACTTGAATCAGGAGGTTAAAATTGCGTCATAGTAAAACTTTACAAAAAGCCCAGATAAAACATTCAGAGACAAATCCAGGTGCCAGTGGTGCCAATAAAGTTAAATCTCATATCACAGCAATGCTGCCGTCCTGCCTGCCATGAGACAGAGACCTAAACAGATGCTATCTATCCAGTCATCTATCAACCTGTCCAAACAAAAAGCCACCAGGGTATTGGAGGCAAGTGGAGTGGAATGCGCATGTCAGTACTGTAACTGATGATCATACTGCTTAAATGAGTTAACATTTTAGCTCTAATGGCAGGGGAAGATGAACTCGCATGTGCAGCCAGCTCTGTAACCAAACTGATGCAGACATCTAAGACAGCTATGACAAATGGTAACACCCCTAAACGCAGCAGCAACAGCAATCCTGGCAACTATAATCCTGAGACCAAAAAGGTTCCAGTAAGATACTGACAAAGAGATGATGCATATGGAGGGAAAGAGGGAGGGGGGGGCAGCAAGAAGTAAAAGAAAAGGCCATCTTTTCTTTCAGATGTGACTGTGATGAAAGCCACGCAGGGAGATTAATTTCCTAGAGGCGTGCTACCTTCTTGCCCACTTTGACCCCAGCGAAGAGAAGATTGAATAGATAATTCTGCAGGAGCTCGGCACATTCTGCCCCAGACAGTCTCTGAATGAGCTACAGCATTATCTCGCTCCCACCGTCATGCTTCTTCTCTAGGGTGTGCTTCAGCAAGTCCTCTGGCTGAACAAGATGACATGTCAGTCGTAAGCACCACGGAGGATGATAATGAAACAGTCATCAAACATTATCGGTTGAGTAAAGCCAGTGGACATCTCCGGGCCACACTAAATGGCCATTGCATACACAAACAGAATACTGAGCAGCTGCGACAGCGCTCTGACGCAAACTTTTCATCAATATACTGAAAAGTTATGATGGGTCGTAGATAGGCTAAATCATAGCCAAAATTAAAACATAGCATTGGTAAGATAAGACTGGTGTATTTGATAAAATTTTAAGCATCCTTATCTAAGCATTGCTCTTTTGGGATACGCCTTGCCAGAGGAGACCTTGTAATTGGAATTTTCACTTATTATGTTGCTAATTCTGGTGGAGCAGCCTGTTGGGATAAGAACCCGTCTTTAATTGAAGCCAAAATCAAATCTGTGTCATCAACATGCTCACGTCTTGGCAGCCTCTCAGGGTTAAGTGTGTGCAAAGTTAGAGTATGCTCATTAGTATTGCATGAGAAACTCTCAACAGTTTTTTCGAACCGTGGTAAAGGACATTCCTGCCATATTAATGTCACAGAATCTGCAGACTTTCTCCAACATTTCACAGCAAAGTGAGTTCACCTGATTATCTCTTGCTCTTTAGCAACCTTTGAATTTTCTCCCTCTAATTATGCTCCGCAGTGGTGTCAGTATGTTGGGATGTTGAAGACTCGCCATTTCAGCCTGATGTAGAAGAGAGTACAAGAGAGAGTGTACCGAAAATAAGATTATGCATACCTTAAGGATGTGTGCGTTCTCACTGGTTTGGTATCAGCTGGGCAACACCCAATAATTGCAATTATAGGATCTACTGGGGTAAAACTTATACCATCAGAAAACTGCTTTAAACTCTTAAATAGCATTGCATTAGTATGTTCAGTGCACTCTAAGAGGTTCTTTGAAGTTATATTGCAATTTATTTGCTGTAACTACTTTCCTTAAACTTACTTTCTACTTATACTTCAGTTAGTGACTTTCTGTTTGTTAGAGTGCCTCTCAGCAACTTCAAGAGAATAAGTTTTAACTTGTTACTTCAAATAAAAGCAGGATATACGGACATGTGCTGTAGATATACAGTAACAAGCTGGCTAACTGGACGCTTTCATGTTTTCTACTGCTAATGAAGAAATCAAAGTCAAAGTTCCTCTTGTATAATGTAGTTATCACTGTATGAGTGCTGAACGTGTGACACCAGAGAGAAGCTTTGATGTTGAAGAACTTGGTGTTTACATCTTAGACATTTTAGACTGGTATCGATCTCTCTTGCACATCTGCACGAGAAATCTGCAATTAATTATTTGCTAAACCCCTCCCCCGAGCATTAATTGTCCAATCATAGCTTTGCAACCGTGACCAGGCACAGCAGGTCTGTCAAGCTTGGGATTTCTCCATATGTTGAAGCAGCATGCGCAGGGCTGTAGCAAGAGTGATGCTTGACATTTTAAAAGGCTAGGGGGAAAAAAAGACACCACCCTGTATTTTTCTCCAGCCTTTTGAAAAGCAAAATGTGAAAGTGTGTAAGGACTGGGAAAACGTGGTGTGTTTTTCTGCTCTAACATAGGCTGCAATTGTTAGAATGCCTGGCTCACTATCTTACTACCTGCAGTAGTAACTGTGTGTTAACCTCTGAAGCCAATGAGTACATCACTTCAGCCTATCAGCCATACAGGGTTATGTTAGAATAAAACTGATCTTACATAGTTCCTTATCATATGTATCAGATAAGGGCTGACTAGCTGAAGATTTCACCCCAAAAACAATGATGTTGTTTCTATATCTTCTACAAGGATCATCAGCTGCTGAGGGTGCTCACTATTTGCCCGGTACATGCAGCGTTAATATCAGTCTTTTAGTAAAATATGCATGTTGCCATCAAGTGCATCATGAACACCCCTTTTAAAAGATTCTCATCTTAAAATGAGAAGCTGGAAACATTTAAGAGTCTGTGGTTTTAACCCACTGACATTGGTTTAATTAGCCAGCCAAAACTGATCCAATCTCCCAGCCAAAGCCATCATTTTAGCTGAGAAAACTGACCTTTTGCTAAGTCCCGTCCCTGGACGCAGACTGGTCAATCATTATGTAGCATCAGGCCGGCTCAGATCAGGGTCCGACAACAACACAGCTGTGCTCCATTGATTTAGATTTCCTTCATTTTCAGGCTGGTTTTGTGGATTTGGAGCTAAATGTTGTGTCTGGGGCACGTCGTGTATTAATGATACTCGTTACCTGGAGAGGTTGGAAAAAGATATGCGTTTCTTCCCTGTTCCAAAACCAAAATCAGACCCTGAAAAGTGTAGGGTTAGCTAGCTAGCTACTGAAGATATAGCCTACTGAATGTATACACATGCTGCTTTTGCTTTGTAATGATTATAACAGTGAAACAAAGACCGACCCTGCTGTACAGGAACCAGTGAAGGGAAGCAGGGAAACTTTGCTGATATTCAACCAGCTGTGTGTCATCACAGTGTGCGCAGATGAACGTTGTTTGACTTCCCCCAGAGATCCCTGCCTGTCCAGCAGTGGAGGTCCGAGTGCTGGCAGCAGCACGGGGGTGAAGCCAAACACGGTTCATCTGCACACACTGTGATGCCACACAGCTGGTTCAATATCAGCAAAGTTTCCCTTTATATTCATTGTCTTGTGTGGCGATCAGCAGTGATGTGGTGGTTCACTTTTACACTGTGATCTGTAGCCTATAGTTCGGCTTTAGCTTCTAACTATCTTTGTCTTTTTAACCTGTTGTTGCTGCTGAGTCAGTTTGACATCCTGGATATATCCTTCAAACACAGACTGTAGACCCCTCTGTCTGCTTCTCTCTGGAATCACTCTTTCATTTCTACAAACATATGATAATATTTCTTCAGGGAGTGCAGTTAGTTACAGTGTGGGCTCCATGCTTACTCTGACAGCTGTCAGACCATCACAAAGGGGCGGGGCTTAGCATAAGGTCAATTGATTGTTGCCAGATATAGACTGTAATGACAAATTAGTCATTTAAAAGATTGATACAAATTTGAAATTGAGCAGAAAATCTGCCACCTCTTATGAGTGTAAACCAAAAACAACTGCATAGAGCATTGGAGGCAGGGCGCTGTTCATTCCTATGAAAGTTGCTCAGTGGCACATGAACAAAAGTTCATCTTCTCGAATATAAAATTACCCGTCTTCTGCTAACTTGAATTGGGATAGAATTATTTAATCCTGCTGCTTTGCAAGACTTTTGAAATGTTATTGAATGTTCGTTTCATGGAGCTTTTGACACTCAAAAAAATTCATTCACTGATTTAGAGACGTCTCTTTCTTAAAGTAAGGCTATAGGGAAAAGGTTTTTTGGGCTAGATGGCATCACATGATGGACCTGGAAGTTGTAATTACACAGTTTGGCTACTATCCGTTGACCAGTTCTACAAAAAAATAACCCCTAAAATACACCAAAATACTTACATCAAACTCAACTAAACTCTGCTCTAGTACCTCACCATCAGTCTAGATCAGCCTCCCTTTTTGAAGCTACTTAATAAGTTATATTACATTTTATCTTCGCTAGTAAGAAATTAACAAGCATAGCCCATGATCATCTCTCTGGTTGATTGAGTACAGTATAAATTTATTGAGACCACAAATGTCTTCCATTCCCCTCAAGATCAGCCTTTCAGCTCTCATCCAGTCATATGCACATAATATGTGCTCCACTTGGGCTGTAATTATAGTAATCATAAGGGCAACAGAGGGAGAGGGTCGTAACTATGCCCCCTGGTAGTTTCAACACCATGTCTCAACTCCTGTAATTATAGCTTAGACTGCTATTAGCTGAGATGCGTTCACCCAGAGGAGTGAAAACGAGCTCAAAACAAGAGGAAGCCACTTTAAAGACTCATAATCATCATATAGAAAAAAAGAGAGATTTTAAACATTTATAATTATACATATTATTATTACATCTGTTGATGATTATATTTCTCAATCTGGACTGTATTTTAGCATGTTTTTGTGTCTAAGTGACTAATGAAGACCAAAAACTTGGGGAACTGGTCCAGTTTTGAGGGAGAGCAGTGCAGTCACAGGTGTGAAACAGGCTGCAATGTAATCCTGACGAGCACCGTTAATTTGTGTCCACTGAAAGTGTTTTTTGCCACTGACAGGCTCTGATTATTATTAGAAGTGTCTGACAACATTACAAGAAGATGTTTTCCTTAACAATTAAATGATCCAGTCTGTTTGTTAGGGTGTGTGTGTGTGTGTGTGTGTGTGTGTGTGTGTGTGTCTGTGTGTGTGTGATCAAGTCTGGCTCAAGGAGAAGTCTCGGTCTGCCAAGACGTGACTTGTTGCAGGAAAACAATGGTGCAAACATTAGTGAGAGTCGGAGTGAGGGAGGACTTTGTTGTGTTAGAGTGTGTTAGAGTACTGGAAGTGAAGCTTAGTGTTATCTAAAAGATTCTCAGTGTCATGGCTGAATATTTAACTGATATCAACAATGTGGAAAAGTCAGCAAGATTTCAGACTTCTCCTTGAGCGAGTCTTGATCACACACAATGACAAACAGATCGCATCAGCGAAAGGTTAGGAAAAATATCTTTTTCATAATGTTGTCAGACATTCATAATAACAATCTGAGCATGTCAGCGGCAAAAATAAGCACTTTTAATGGATGTAAATTGACGGTGCACAATTGCCTGTAGGGATTACATTGCAGCCTGTTTCACAGCTATGAGTGCAGCACTCTCCCTCAATACTGGACCTGTTTCAGAAACTGTTGTCTCCATTAGTCACTTGAACACAAATACGTGGGAAAGCAGAGTCCAGGTTTAAGCTTCCCTTTAACTTTGCAGATCCTGTCTTAGCTGTTTGGTAACCATAGTATGGGTTAGGATCTGATTTAGATAGAAAGCCATTATAGATGAACAGTTCCTTCAGTTAATGTACCTCTTAAAAAATTTAATATAAAAACACCATATTATTGGCTTCACCTCTAGGGCACCAATTATCAAATTATGTTTGTCTTTTTTATCCTTCATTCATTCATATTCCATAACCGTTTATCCTGTTAGGGGGCGCAGGGTGCCTGGAGCCGAGCAGGGGTACACCCTGGACAGGTCACCAGACTATCACAGGGCTGACACATAGAGACAGACTACCATTCACACTCACATTCACACCTATGGGTAATGTAGAGTCACGCTTACACAGGGAGAGCATGCAAACTCCACACAGAAGGGCTCCTCCACCTTAGGGGATCGAACCAGGAACCTCTTGCTGTGAATGTAGTAAAAGTCACACCATACCATCAACAAATGTCTTATAGTGTTTTTTGTGGCGTTTCTTTTGTGGAGATTAGCCATTTTAATGACAGCGTTTGCCTCCTCAAGTGGGAATATTCCACCAAAACAAATCTCCCCCCTTAGCGCTATTTTGCAAAGGCACTGTCTGCATCCTGGGCTTAGCACCAGCCGTGACGATTGTGTTTTGTTTTTTTTTAAAGAAATACAAACAAGCCACAGCATATTTCTCTTGTAGCACAATGATAATGTGTGTTTCCAGACCTTTCTATAGCACTGACAGGTCTGCCTTCACAAGACTAGTGACATGGGGCTCTCCCTGTTGTGGTGCAACTGACAAAAGTGCTCCTCTAGATTTACAAACTGAAATGGTTGCCATAGCAAAAATATTTCAGCCCTCTATGTCCCACTTGTAACCAAGGTGGCAACACCTATTAGAAAATTGGTTGCCCATCTGTCCGGTATCCCACGCCCTCTCCTATTTTAGTTAGTGTTAATTTCCCAAATAGAACATTTTTGGATTTCCCTATCGATGTTACAAACATCTCCTACTCATCTGTGTCTACGTGAAGTGCCTGTCGTTGTTTTTGCTTCATTGTTTGTATGTTTCAGTGACCAAAACAACCGTTAAAAAGTTGTTCAGCTCAGAAAGTCAAGAAAAGTAGCGTCAGTTTCTAGTTAACAGACATAAAAGCTGGTGAGCGATGTCGGATTGAGTATTTAGGATTTCCTTACCTTGGTTAAGATAGGATGAAGTAAGATTAAAAGTTATTTAGTATTTGCTTCTGAAACACCAAATTGGGGTAAATACTATATTAGACTCTTCCTCATCTTAAGACTTAAAATAGGAAGTTTCTGTAATGCGGCCCCAGGTGCTTATCTGTCACTGTCAGTACTTAGACATCTTATTACTAACAACAGGATGAATTCACTTGCCTGACAATCACAGACAGTCCCCACCCCACCAAGTCCCTACCTAACACCTGACACATCCTATAGCACGTATTCAAAGACAGTGACAGAAAAGCCATTACAACCTCACACAGACTCAAACAGCCTAACATATTCCCAAGTCCAAGCAGAAAGTGCCACATATTTACCCCGCTGCTGGTCTAAGCGATTCACATCCATCATCAGTGGACTTTCTTTATTTCCAGTCCATCAGCTCCGACAACCCCCTCCCTGCTTCAAACATGAAACATGCAGCGTCACAACTAATGACTTTGCTGGCAGTCTCGTGGCTGGCTGTTTGCTTTGTTTGTGTTGACACGTGTATTTAGAGGGTGTCATCTTTAATTTGGCCCCCGGAGGAAACGGTGATGTGAAATATGAAACGGCGGTGTGCGTGTGTAGGTGTGTGCCCACAGCATCTCTCATCTTTTAATATGGCATCTGTGCCAGATAAATTTTCCTACTGAGCCTGACTGTATCATCCACATAAATGCTAATGTAAGCTGAAAAAGGTTTTCAAACAGGCAGAAACAACATCAGCTGCTGGCAGACGACCCCTTCAGCTCTACAATACACAATCACTTCAAAGAATGCCTCTCTGTGCTTCATGCGATTAACGATCAACAGGACGTCATATCAGTGAGAGGAAGTAACATTTTCTCTGCAGGATTTCCCCAACCTTTGCAGCTGTGATCATATTTCAGAACCTATTTTTTTTCATGTGTGATCAAAACCTGAAACCTTTCAACAGAAGCTGAAAACTATAACTCACTAAACAGGCAAAGCTGGAATTTACATTACAAGTGGATTAGACTTTCGTGTGTGAGTGTGACTGCATGTTGGTCTGTGTGTACGCGTGCCTTCCACCTACTCACAGTGGCGAGCACAAAGGGCAAGTGTCTGCACAAAGCGTCATCCCACTGGTGTTGTAACTAAACTCCCGAGAGAAACTGCTCCCGAACATCCACATTATTCACAGTTAAGCTAGTTTTGTTCAGCGCAGCCATGCACATCATTTGTTGTTTATCCACTAAGGTGCAAACATATTAAGAAGAATTAAGGTTTGTGAGGCACCTGATGGCTGTTACTAACCAGATTACCTCACATCCCAGGGAACAGCATGGCACTATTAAGCACAAAAGCCAGTTTTAGCATAGCTGCAACACATTAAGTCCTCTTATCTGCTGTTGAATTTCATCTTTAAAAACACATTCAGCTGCAAATGTTGTGTCATGACTGCCAAAAACTGAAACTGAATTTCAAATGGAGCCAGAATAAGCATACTGTAGGTACAGTACTGTGATGCTGGATGTACTGCAGAAGAATCGTAGCCTGTTTATGTCTGGCATTAGCAGATTATAAAAAAAAAAGGTAGAATGAAAGACATGAAATATAACTTACATAAAATCAATGCAATTCAACCTAAAATCTCAAAATTGATTTTTAGCCATTAGCTGTGACGACTACGGGAGGATACATCCAGTGAATTTTAAGTGGGCAATTGAATTGGTTTGACGTCAGACTCCCGGAGTCTATTAAGTCCCTCTTCCTCCCCCGATCGATATGTCCTCCAGGTGCGGAATATAATGTGTAATCATAAAACACAAATTCCAGTCATCATTTTGATCATGATGAGAGTAACACAGTGCTGTTAGCAGTCACTGTGTAATTACCCGGCTGGCACAGACCATAAGGGAAAACTAAACTATGCAAATATTTCATTTCCTCACAAAGGCTCCTTGGGGATCCGTTGTGTACATTGCAGAGGTAGTATCTGCCAGGATCATGCCACACCACAATAAAAGGGGACTCCACAGCAGTAGCCCTCGCTTCAGCCAGTTTATCCAGAATGAATCTGGGTTGTAATAGGTTCCTTTACAGTTGCTACACTGAACCTGTGGGGAAAAAAACAAAACCCAGCACTGACACATAAACGTAAATGCCAAGAGGCACTGTGGAGGCTGCCACCCCTCTCCATAATGAACAAAGCCTTGTGTACAGGGTCTGACAGCCTGAGTGACAGCTTCACAATTTCCAGCATAGTGTAATACTATAAAAGGTTTGCCTTTCCAGATCGTTTTTAAACACCGAAGCAGAAAGGCCTTTAGGGCCGCGCTGGCGATTTGCATGCAGCTCTCGCTCCCGCAATATCTCATATTCCTCAACAGCAGTGGTGTATTCATTGATTTAATCAAAAACAGATGAAAGATAGAAACTGAACTGAATGATAGTCATCAGAGGTAACCAGGGGTAGCACTGCAGAAATATATTTATAAAGTATAAAGACAATGTCATGGAGTAGATATCCAGAGCTCTCTGTTAATGCAATGACTAAGAACCTGTGGACCAGGGATGCATAGCGCTGCGATGATTATTTTTATTGCTGGTTGATGTGTCAATTACCTTTTCACTGAACCGCTTAGCCTATATAGTGAAGGTATCCAACTGCTTTTCTGTGTAAAAACTTAAGACTTAAAGTACCACCTCTAGTCATGGCAATGCAGTTCACCTTATGTGTTCATAAGTGAATGATCATCACAGTTGGAACATGCTGGAGCATTGATGGGTGTTGGAGTGACGTGTGTGTGTGTGTGTGTGTGTGTGTGTGTGTGTGTGTGTGTGTGTGTGTGTGTGTGTGTGTGTGTGGAGAGCGGTAGAGTAAGAGAAAATAAAAAAGCAAAAGCTGTTTGGGGTGAAGAAAAAGAAGATGGAATTTGCAAATTCACACAAACTGTATTTGGTTATTGTTTGATATTTTTTGATAGCTCATTAGCCGTTCTTGTTTGTCACAAATACGAGATGAGAGGGGGGGTTGTTGGGGGCACCAGGGGAAACTTGCCTAGGGCGCCAAATGTGCAGTGACACACAGTAGATATCCAGAGCTCTCTGTCAACGCAATAAGTAAAAACCTGTGGACCAGGGATGCATAGCACTGTGACAATTATTTTTAATTGCTGGTTGATGTATCAATTACCTTTTCACTGAACTGCTTAGCCTATAAAGTGAAGGTATCCAACTTAAGACTCAAAGTACCATCTCTAGTCGTGGCTGTACAGTTCACCTGATCATCACAGCTGGAACTATAGTGTACGCAACCCTGGCATAAATGTATTATTCTGACGTGACTTCAGCTAAATGATCTGGTGCTAATTCAGGCCAAATTTGGTTATGTGAGGAGAAGCAACTGTTCTCCGAGCTGGTTGTCTGAATAACAGGAAATTAGTGTTTGAGGGACAGGAAACACAACAGGCGAGTGAACCCTCAAATATGCACCTCCATGTCTGAGCCTCTCTTATTTTAAGTCTTGTTTATGCTACAACAGAACATGCTGGAGCACTGATGTGTGTGTGGAGAGCATTAGAGTAAGAGAAAATGAAAAAGCAAAAAGCCATTTAGGCTGGAAAAAAATTAAAACAAACTGTATTTTGTTATTGTTTGATATTTTTGTATCATTTGCTTATTAGCTGTTCTTGTTTATTATAAATATAAGATGAGGGGGGGTTGCTGGGGGCGCCAGGGGAAATTTGCCTCAGGCACCAAATGTGCTGGGTGCACCACTGTTTGAAAACATATGAAACAGAAAAAGCAGCAAGTCTTCACATTAGAGGACCTGTAACTACATAGATTTGGCATTTCTGCATTTATTAATTAATTTTCTATTAATTGCCTTATTGTTTCAGGACTAGTAGAGGATCAAGGATGTCAGCCCTTCATATAAAGCATATCTGCACTGACTGTGCCCTGCTCAGGCACGTTTAGACAACTGCATGCAAAATGATGTTTCCCCTCTCGTGTGTGTGTGTGTGTGTGTGTGTGTGTGTCGCTGCAGAGCCACACAGAGCCTGTGTGTGAAGTTTCAGCACCACAGAGTGGACAGCTCCACACCCTCACCACCACCAGGAGACCATGAGCAACATATTGATCTCTCCATTAATCATAAGCGACTTTGAGCGGACTTGTCAGCTTCAGTCACGGTCATTCAATCTTTCCCTTATTACAAAACTACAAATCACTGCACATGCGATTCTATTCCCCCCACACATTAACTTAAGTGTTAGATAAAGCAAATACTGACAGAGGCATGAACGCAGTATTAAATTTAGACAGAAGGGAGACAGTCCTGGGTGGGGGATGAATAGGTTACGCCACTGGGACATGCTCCTGCGGATCTATCAGCTATACGGCACAAATTGAAGCATCTTTAAGTCTTAAGCATTGCCGTGTATTAAAAACAATCTTATGCTGCATGACTGCCACGCCAAACCCATTTATCTTGCAAACAAAATAAGATCCACAAGTGGGTGAAAAAATAAAGGGTGATCAGTCACAAAATGAATTGTGTTTCAGCATGAACTCAATTTTGGCACATAAAATTAACGCATTATTATTCAGAGAAAACAAAGATGCTGCCTCGATGTTCTGCTTATTGTACATTTTTACTTAGAAATATGGTGCGCAAAACTACACAGAAAATGTGCCAGCTTCATAAACCTGCACGCAGATGCCTACACGAATGCATAGGGTCTATTTGTACACATAACTCACATTGCTTCTTAAATAAGTCTTAAGTTTAACAAATGATTCACACTACTTGTTTCAGCCCTGCTTTGTGGATGCGCGCTGCAGACAAAATCTGGTTATTTATAGTTTTAAATTATTGCTATTATTATGGGAATAAGTGCAGCCAGGTGCAGTAAACATACACCGAAGTGTGGTGCATGCTTTGGATTTGTAAAGCTCCAAAATCCTCTCTAGCCAGACTTACATTGGTGTTGCAGAATAAGGCAATGTTAAATTGTGCGACTTTTAAGTGAAGTTTGGCGTGACAGCCTCCGTTAAACAAACTGCCACGTACCGGGGTGATACTGTGTGAAAACTACAGCCTTTATGTCCCCAAATAAAAACATATCATAGCTGTTAATAATCAGCAATAATCACAGCAAGGCTCTGATATGACACAAGCGATTAGAAAATTATTTTAAAATCAGAAACTCACCATGGAGGGGTATAATCCGAAGATGGTGAGGGAGAGGACGGGGTACAGGACGCTCAACAGGACCCGCATGGTTACGGGCTCCGGGCAGCAGCAGCCACTTTTCTCCAAGGTGCAGTCCTTTAACATATAGAGCTCCCTTTTTCCCTCCTGCTCACCTCAGCGCGTCTCTACTGCTGGCGAGGCACGGACAGAGCGCTCCGACAGCGGCGCAGGGAGCACACGTTCACCGGCATCACACCCACCGTTCCCCCCGGTGCTCCGACTGAAGGCAGTGCCGAGGAAAAAAGTTTTGAGCGAGGGGGGAAATATTCAAATGTTTCAGTTCCAGCAGACTGCAGGGGAGGCGCACCAAGGATGTGACATCACTTGATGGCTTTTGGGGGAGGGAGGGGGGTATCTATCTATCTATCTATCTATCTATCTATCTCATTGCTTTAATGCCATGGCACTGTGTGTATCAGGTTATCAGGATTTTGATGACCTTCATATTCACCTTCAGATGTTACCTATTTGTCCTCCAAGGGGACAGAAAAATGATGTGCTCTTGCTGACTCCTGTGCCTCTTACTTTCACCATGCACTCAAGATCCTGCCAAAATCTACCTCCTTGTGACAGTCTGACATTTAGTTTCCACTCAAATTGCCATGCACGGATGTCAGTGTCAGTGATCGTAACACACACTTACACAAAGGAACAGGCTTGTATTGTGAGGGATTAATGGGCTGCCTTCCTTTAAAACAAGGAATATTGTCTCTTTTTGAGTGTGTGTCCATGAACAAATAGTTGCACACATGACCTGGCGCTATCATACAAACTGGCCTTCACTAACCTAATGGTGTCTATCAGTAACTGTGCTGGCAGAGCTTTGGAGCAGGTGTGTTTCATGGATGTGTTTTCCCCACTTCACGCTTGTATACAATACACTAACCTTCAAGGTCATCAGTAAAAAACAGAGACGTGAAACAGGTGTAGCAGCAACAAAAACCCATCACCGATAAGACTAAGATTCCTCACATTTCCGTGGGAAGGAGAGGGAAGCAATCGAGGGAGCCTGTTTTTTTATGACTCTCATTCGGAGGGAGAGCTGAGAGGTTTTTATTTACGAGGCCGACGGGGAGGAGGGGGGAGGGGGTTTCTGCACACATCTGTGGTTACCTTCATATAGTTTCATGAATATCTCATGCCTGAGATATTCATGAAACTATTCATCAGCGGAGCAGCAGTGTGGGAGATGAGATGCCAGTGCAGGCTACAGTGTGAAGATGCTGCCTCTACAAAAGCAGCGGGACAATGCCATGAGACGCAGTGCTGCTGGCAGTCATAGTCGGTTGAAGTCTTGATAATCTGGTCATCAGCTGTGTGACACTTTGCTCTGGGGGCTCTTGTCTAGTGTCATGAAGAAGAATCTCTCCACACCCTGCTCTGCTTTTCAAGGTCTGTTTTCAAGGCTCTGAGTCTGTTGTGCATTGTCACAGCAGCAACTCTCAGTTCGTTAAAAGCAGAAAGGTCAGTATAGCTTTGTGTGTTCTTTTTTCTGGGTGGTACATCCTCGTGAGAACATTGGCTCGTGAGAATCAGTAGAAATGCATACTGGAGGATTGTTTTGTTGGTCACCAGGGTCATCCATGTGTTCTTGTTGGCTTGGATACTCTGAGCGCCTTCTAACACAGACTGCTGATGTGGAGAGATAATAGATTAAATCAAATTAGAAACTTTTACCAGCTCTGAATCTAAATACATCTTAAACTAGAGAAACCTCCGCTAAGGCCGACTGCCCTGTTAACAAAAGTGAAAAATAATTTGTGTATCTTCAGATCCACTTCAGAATATAATGGGTTCTTCCTTGGCCCATGCTACACCCTTCCAACAAGTGTCACGGAAATCAGGCCAGTAATTTTTCCGTAACTTTGCTGACAAACAAACCTTCTTGGTGGAGGTAATAATATACAGCTCCACGTGTTGTATGCAGCACATTTCCAAGAATGCACATCAAAACAATTCTGTCAATGCAAAAATAATCCCCCAGACAATACATCCTACAGACTTCAGTGATCCCCTGACCTTTCCTCTAGCACCACCAGCAGGCTAAGATTTTTGGCTTTTAGTGAAACATCTCAAAACTTATTGACTAGATCGCTATTAAAGTAAAACCTCACAGAGCTGCTATTTCTGCTGAAGGCTCTTTGTTATGTTGAATAGGCAACAGACAGATTTTTCTTAACGATGTCAAAATATTTTCTAAAAAAAGATCCGTCTTTCTTTCTTTCAATACAGCTCAAGTCATTCAAACACTTTTTTAAAACATACATTCAGTATGAAATTGTGTAGAGGAGCAGTGCTGGACCTAACACATTCAGCGCCATAGGCAAGCTTTCCCTGAGCCCACAAAAAAAAACTACATTATTAGCTTTATATTTAATGTATTTATTACTAGGACTGCCCCCTAACCGTCGACCAGAAAGGTCATTAGTCTGCAAAATTGCATTGGTTGCCTGTTTGCAGAAAAAAAAGTGAAACTCTAATCAGAACTGCGCCTTTGTTAAAATAAATCAAAACCAATATGACTTGACCATGTGAGACTTTAATTTGAAAGAACAGACACAGGAAGTGTCCACGCTCAGCAGTCAGACAGGAGTCAGGTTCATTTCCAGGGCTGGTACCTGCGGTTATTCCACAGGCTAGTTAAGGCTAGCCTGGCTAGCAGGCTAGTGTGGGATCATTTTGAGAAGGTGAAGGACGAACCCAAGGTGATATGTAAACTCATCTTCATTGGTTGACTACAAACATGACGTATCATGTGAAACATGGAAGTAGCTACATGCCCATTAGCCCACAGCGTCATTAACAGGTGGCTCGCTCAGTGTGTGACGTGCACTTGTAGATAAAATATAGGCCTATATTAATGAAGGTTCATTAGTACGGTTTTGTATTTCTCTGTAATGTAGCACAGTGTTAACAATGTTACTGAGACTATTCTTTCTCACACCTCCGCCCCGCCCAAAATAAATAATTTAATTATTAAAGGGCCAGTGTGTAAAATGGGTTGAAAACCGTTGAAAACAGTGACATCAGTGGTCAAATTCTAGATTGCAGGGCTGACTCGCTCACCCCTCCCGTCGGGTAAATGATGGTGGCCTCGTAGGGACAAAAAGCCTTGCGCAGACATGAGTTTTTCAGGAGTAGGTCTATCTAGCGACGAGGTGAATGTTTATTTAGAAATCTAAACCATGTTACGATATTGTAATGAATCCCTCACGAGCAGGAGACCAGAGGAGCGTTCGGGAAAAAGGCCAGTTTATTTGAGCACTCCAAAAACTCCGGTAACACTCCAGGGGGTAAAAGACTCCGTCCCAAACTCTGACTCTTCTGGCGTAACACACACACTTAATACACACATAATCGTTTACCATACTGAGTGGGGACCCCCTCCCCTCTCTGCTCCACCAATCTCCAGCCCGCACACTGACTGACAGCGTAGCCGGTAAACAGAGCTCAGCTGTTTATTTAGCCTAGCGATATCTCCGGACTATAGTAGCTGCAATGGACGACTTTGAACGCGATTTTGAAGAGTTTCTTGTAGCGGACACAGACTCAGAGCCATACCTGTTTGAGCCGGAGCATACAGATGAGGAACTTGGATAGTGAGCGGGTGAGAAGAGAGGCTGAATCCTCCGCTCCCATTTTGCTGCACAGAATGGGATTCGGTGCTACCATCGTTGGGGAGATATATCATCAGGAGGAAAAGTTGCATCTTCTTTTCCTCGCAGATGACGGTTCAGGTTCATTCTCTCCTGTTGCGTGGTAAGTGTGGTCCATTCGCAAACTTTATAACTAAAAAAACTTTTCACTACTCTCTATCGACAAACTACTAACACTCTCTGCTGCTTCCTCCTCCTTCCTTCCTTCCTTCCGCTGTCTTTGTTGGTTTATTTATACACGCGAAATGCGTTCTCTGGCTGGCTGGATTGTCCACTCGGTCTGCCGTACATACATGGTGGTGCAAGATGGCGACCTCTCTAAAGCAAGGCCCTTGCTATATATATTTATAAAAGCATAATTATAAGGCTACGAAAACCAAACAAATTTTATTTTATAGCCATTATACACTTATATAAACATATTAGTGGGTAGAATATTCAGATTCAGATTTGACAATAAACCATGCCAAATATTACACACTGGCCCTTTAAATTAATATCGTAAACATGCAGGCAACTAGTCAACTAATGGCCCTAAATGACGACTTTTGGTCAACTAGGAAAATTCTTTGTTTAGAGCAGTAATATTCATTCATTCATTCATTCATTCATTCATCTTCTAACCGCTTCATCCTCTTGAGGGTCATGGGGGGGCTGGAGCCTATCCCAGCTGACATCGGGCGAGAGGCAGGGTACACCCTGGACAGGTCGCCAGACTATCGCAGGGCTGACACATAGAGACAGACAACCATTCACGCTCACATTCACACCTATGGACAATTTAGAGTTACCAATTAACCTAGTCCCCCAGTCTGCTTGTCTTTGGACTGTGGGAGGAAGCCGGAGTGCCCGGAGAGAACCCACGCTGACACGGGGAGAACATGCAAACTCCGCACAGAAGGGATCGAACCGGCAACCCTCTTGCTGTGAGGCGAGAGTGCTAACCACCACACCACCGTGCTGCCCGCAGTAATATCCACCACACTAAAATATTTTTGTAACTTCAGCAAAGAAAAAAAAAAAATTTTAGTGTCTTTGGGGGAGATTTTACTATATTTGGTCAAATCTGCAATAAAACCTGCCTTTAATAAACAGCTAACCCACTACCAGTGACAGATACACAGAATTTATCATAGATTGTGGATCTGTCTTTGTTTGTGAACCATTACGTCAGTGCCCCACATCTCAGCTTAATGCGTTTTTCGGTTACCCTGGCAGCTTTGTAGTGCTTGTTATATGAAGGTAGGGTTATTGATAATTTTGCACATGCAAACGTCATCACATTATAAGAAACGAGATGTAACTCCTCCCATGACCCCTAACCTAATCTTAACCACTGTCCCTTTAAACCTAGTCGTTCATAGATAGCTACATGCTAACTTCAGCATTTCCGTCAGGGCTTCAGCTACCAAGGAGCGAAGGGGGCTGATCATGGACTGAGGTTATGGTGGGTATCCAGCAGCAGCTGTACTAACTCGCTGCAGAGGAGCAAAGTGAAGAATAGAAAAGGTGAGTAGGAGAAATGTAAGCTGTCTAGCAGAGGTTTGTTGGAGAAATTGTTCTGTAGAAATACTGAGTTTTCACCGGGAACACTCAACTGCTGTCTGGTTGCACTCACAAATACTCAAAGCTGGTGTGGGAGTAGCAAACTGAAGTGGCAACCAAGCTTTCTTTTACTGTACTCTGTGAGCATGTGATACTGGGAGCCCTCATAACTCAGGGAAACCTTCTCCATGAGTAGCATCCACTCAGCCTTTACGTGCAGTAGGTGGGGGGACATGTTGTTTCTGAACACTTTAATTAACAGGAGAGTTTTCTGCATTTTCTTATTCATCCGTGCAGTTTATCTGGTGTGTTTTTGAGCAGTCTGCTGTTTTAGGTGGCATGCTGTGTGCAGACTGCAACACAGTGTTCCCTCCACAGCAGATAGAACAAATCTCCTGTCATAGTTTAAAGCAACAGGGAATGAAACTGCTTTTCAATACACCACTTTGAGCACTGCTTACCAATGAGCTCTACAGAGCCATTCGCAGACCCATTTGTTTGAAGAGGAAACTTTGACACTGAAAAAGAAACAGGCTTACAGCTGTGTGTGCATGTTAATTAGACAAGTGTGACCTCTAGTTTTTGGATGAAATTATAAAAAGGAATTAAATCCATACAGCAGATGAGGAGGAAAAAACACAGTCCAGGAGTGATGCAATGCCCGTTCACACCAGCATAATGGAGTCTTAATGGAGCAGGTTTTAATAGAGCTAGTTCAGATGGTTAAGTTGGAGTAATTAAAATTAAACAGACCTTCTACTGGAGCAGACCAATGGGCTTATTTCTATATTCTTTCAGATGATCATGTTTGAAAAGTGCAAGTTCTGCTGTTTGTTATGTGTAATGCTGTTAATATATATCTGTGTATAATGCCTCTGCGTTATTCACCACTCCATTAGGGTCCATTTATTGGATGGCGCTATTTGTTTTGCTAATTGAAAGCCTCCATCTCATCTCTGCTCTCTTCAACCTCGAAACAGGTCAGACTCTCACTCTCTCTCTCTTTCTGTCTCATCTGCCTCTTTTCAGGTATCCTCAAGAGCTATCAGCCTCTTATGGATCCATGAAAGACTGCCTGAAAATTATAATAGAACCGAGATGTGTCATGTATCAATTATTTAACAAGAGTTACACACGACACCGGAGCCTCTGCACACATGTTGAAATGTTTGCACAAGGCTGTGTATTTAAGCTCAGCTGACAGTTATTGTACATTTCTGCAAAACACGGCTACATTACATTTGTACATTTCACAAGCATCACATAAACATTTCTAAAGTGAGGTAGTTCTGATTACTTGTATAAGAGCTGACTTGTCATCAGGAGGAGGGGATGGTTGAGACGAGAGGCCGCACTACAGATGACCACTGTTCCAGACCAACAAACAAACACTTTATGTTTCAACTATAGGGCTGTTTATTTCAATTAATTAATCACAGAAAAAATAAGTTTAAAAAAATTAACGCTGATTAATCACACCTCGTGGTGCCCTTTGACCTGGTGCATCACTGAGGGCCATGGCGGCTTTGTCACATGATGGAGGCAGACGAGACGGCGCTGCTTGGCCCCGTAAATGGAACATTTACAATTGAAAAACATCCAGATGGAACTGTTGATAGGGGCGCCATTCTCTGCAATTGCCAGGGTAATACATTTTCATTCACTGGAGTAATGCAAGCCTGAAATATCACCTCAACGTTAAACATTTAGCACCAAACCCGGAGGTCTGAGCCAGCGTAGCATATGATGCTAGCGCTAGCTGTCAGCCTCGTCAAGCCACACTCGACCTCGCATTCAAGCTGAGTAAGTCTATCTGTGACCGACTAACTTGCAAAATGGATTGCCAACACATTCTCACTCTGACCTTGTCACATATTGACGCTTGGTCATGGAATTTACTCATCCAAATATGACATGCAAGGTACCCTGGGTGCGTTGGCTGTTGACCTTCTGGGACGCCATGTCAAGCTCTGCCTGTTATATACATTGTCTTCTTTCAAAATACACTTCTGTTTTCACAGGAAATTTAAAATTTACGTACAGTCTCTTTCAAAATAAAGGCACTACGTCGATACAACACCGTGAAATGACATTTTTCTTTTCAACAACAAACACACATAGTTATGTTTAGGCAACAAAAGCATGTGGCTGGGTTTAGGAAGAATCTTAGGGGATGCGAGCACCGCTCTCTTGGGTGAAAGTCCGTGTTTGGTGGACTCATACACAACCACCCCTGCCCGCCACAGTCGCACTTTCACCACCTTAACTTTTGTCCTTGTCTCGCCATGTTCACCCCTGACACTGCCCGGCACCATTAAACTATAACAGCAACCGGCCGCATATCATGCCAACATTAACGGACGTCTTTTTGCATTGCTTACAGATGCCGCAAGTCACTGCTCAAGCGCCAGATTTGCACGACTCTGGAGTGAGACTGGGCTTAGATTGCAGACCAGTTTCGGTGGTAGAGGACAGGTGGTGTGTCCAAAATCCTGCAGCTTTATGACACATCTGCCAAAATTCACTTGATTAATTAGACTAATGTTTTTAATCACTTCAAGGCCCTAGTTTCAACATATCTGCGACATAATAATATACAAATGTTACATATCCAGGGTTTGCAGGAATGTACAATGCCAACATTTATTCTGGCAGTTGCTGTGCATTTGCCTGATTATCACACACGAGCTGGTGGTTAAAGGTTAATGCATCACTCACTGATAAGCATGTGTGTATGTGGGATGTGGCATGTGCATTCATTTGGCCAGAGGTCATCTAATGAGTTGTCTGGGGAGTAGAAATGTGTCACGAGGTGGTCAGTCAGAGTCTTGGTAAACAAGATCACCAATACCAGTCAGAGTATTGTCTTCCAGTGGCCGAGCTCCCTGTAGCATTTGCCAAACATGAGGGGCTCTTTACTGTAGTTTATCATCTGTTGAGTTCATGACAACAACACACAAAGCTGAGCTCTTGTTGTCACCATAACCTTTGCCTCTCCTTCCTACCCTACATTTGGACAAGGTTACACTTCAACACTTGTCACTCATGTTAATGAGCTGTGTGACTGTTTAATGAATCTTTACATATCCCCTGAGGTAGCCAGTATCTGTGAAGAGACTTTGAAGAAGCAGATAGCAGAAAAAGAAACACTTCCGTTCACTGTTGAATGGGTTTCATCCGCTCTTAGCTTGTTCAAGGAAAGGCTGCTAACCCTACCTTCATATAACAAGCACTACAAAGCTGCCAGGGTAACTGAAAAGCTCCTTAAACTGTGAGATGTGGGGCACTGACGTAATGGCTCACAAACAAAGACAGATCCACAATCTATGATAAATTCTGTGTATCTGTCACTGGTGATGGGTTAGCTGTTTATTAAAGGCAGGTTTTATTGCAGATTTGACCAAATATAGTAAAATCTCCCCCAAAAACACACTAAAATATTTTTTTTTCTTTGCTGAAGTTACAAAAATAAGTCATAATTGTGACTAGGGCTGCCCCCAACTAAGAATTTTCCTAGTCAACCAGTAGTCATCATTTAGAGCCATTAGTCGACTAGTCACCCACATGTTTACGATATTAATGTAATAATCAAATGATTTATTTTGGGCGGGGCAACACAATGGTTTGAGTTGAAGGTGTGAGGAAGAATAGTATCAGTAACATTGTTAACACTGTGCTACATTACAGAGAAATACGAAAAAAAAAACAAGCGCACGTCACACACTGAGCGAGCCGCCTGTTAATGACGCTGTGGGCTAATGGGCATGTAGCTAGATCCATGTTTCAGATGATACGTCATGTTTGTAGTCGACCACTGAAGATGAGTTTACATATCACCTTGGGTTCGTCCTTCACCTTCTCAAAATGATCCCACACTTTAGATTTCCTGCCCGACATGTTATTAACTAGCCTGTGGAATAACCGCAGGTACCAGCCCTGGAAATGAACCTGACTCCTGTCTGACTGCTGAGCGTGGACACTTCCTGTGTCTGTCCTTTCAAATTAAATTCCCACATGATCCAGTCATACACGCTTTGATTTATTTTGACAAGGCACAGCTCCTAATAGAGGTTTTTTGTTTCTGTGACTAAGCAACCAATGAAATCTTGACAACTAATGACCTTTCTGGTCGACTAAAATATGGTCGACTATTAGGGGGCAGCCCTAGTGGTGACACATGCCACATGCTACATGTGACAGATTTGCGTGTTATACTGTACTGCAGCATCATTGACAAAACCGGTTTCACAGTTATTACGATAGGTGAAAAAAATAAGATTATCCAAAAACTTATATTTATGATTAGGTATTGAGAGTTTTATTTTATTCACTTTTTATGTCCTGGTTTTATCTTGCTCTTCTTTCAAAAGTTGCAAATCTCAAGAAACACACAAAGCTGCAAAACATCTGAGAGCCTGAGCAACAAGCAACCAAACTGCACCGTGCCAAATCCTCCACAAAGCCAGAGAAGAAGGAGGAACAATAACTCCGGTGTTCCACCGAAGCCCAATCACAATCAAACACTTCTTAAACAAGCAGTATTGTAAGATACAGCTCACTGTCACCAACAGGAAACGCGGAAGAAATTCCGCAGACCACTAACCACACGAGGACACAATTCTCAGTGACAAAGCTACAAGTGCAGCATCATACAGCAGATCAGCCAGGCTTAATGTGCGGTGCCATCCCCCAACACATCAGCCTTAATCCCCTCCTTAGAACGGTAATAAATAAATAAATCACACAAAGGTAAAGCATTTGAAAAAAACATGTCCACCTCCTCATTTCCAGACAGTAGCATGAAAGCAATGGGCCACCGCAGACAGACTGTCTGAAAGCACCCACAAGAACTAAAGAAAAAACACCCTGACAATATATTTTGACATTGAAAAAGTGTTGAAAGACTTAAAGTAAATACAAACAGTGGTGTGCAAAGTGTGTTGAGGGGCATGGGCAACAATGGAAAAGGGGCCCCAGTTAGGTTGGGAGTGTGCATGCATGATAAAATAAGTATAGGTTGAGTACAGAGACACACAAACATGACATGGTGGCCAAAATGAAGCATGAATTAAGAGTTCCCTCACGATGCCCCTTCAGATGAGTTGGGGTGTCATCTGCTATAAGCTTTTGGCAAAAGGTCACACCAGAGTAGCACTCGTGCAAACAAGAGGGGTATTTGAGGCAAGTAAAGAGGCACCTGGGGGGTACTTCTTAGGTGGTTTAATTTGAGGTTTGCACTTGAGTGGCCTGAGTGCAGCTCTGCTGTGACATGAAGCATGACAATATCCCAATAGGGAGCATACCCTGGTTACGTTTCTTACGCTTAAAGCAAAAAGGCCAGGAGGCAATTTTCCTTTGAGTAACATTGTAATCATGGAACGAAAAGCTGAGCACAGATGAAAGTTTACCTGTCCTGCATCTGACACTCTTCATACACAGTTTCCGCCTACAGATAATACAGATCAAGGCAATAAAACTGGCACACAGGCTCCCATTTTACATCAGCATGTCATTACAGGCGCATCATAGAGGCACTCAGGGTCATAAGACAACAACATCAGACAGGATGAAATGCATCGAGACAACAATGAACAATCATCCCTGTAGAAAACCGCGGAAGATGAACACTTGACCACTGACCCCCTGCACACACACACACAAACACACACACACAAAGACATGTCCCTACAATGGCACTAAACATGTATGTATACGTATGTAAAGTATATCATCGTCCTGTTATACCATATGTATCTGACTGAGCCCCTCTCTTCCTCTTCTGCCAACATAAAGAGGCAGACCGACATTTGTTTGCCATCCACAGCTCCTAGGAAAAGTTATGCATGTGTTCCATGTTTTTTTTATGTCTGAGCTTAACAACGCTGAAAGATCAATCTTCAATTTGTATTAAAATTGCTCCATTACTGCTTACTCCTCATCCCCTCTCCTCTTTTCTCTGTCTTCTCTGTTCCAGAATTGCATTCCTGCCCTTTTGCTCGACTCATCTAAAAAAACGTTATGTGCTATTGCTGTATCGTCCTTCCTCTGTCATTCCCTCTGCTGTGTTATTCCTTTTTCATTCTCCGCCTTGCTCTTTTTTTGGCATTAGTTGCTCAGCAACATCAAGTGGTATTTGGTGGTACAAAAAAAACAGAGGTGAAGAAACAGCACATTCAACATGAGGGGGTCTTTTGTCATTTTGCAGTTGCTGGTGGGTCTGAACAGCACGGTACTGCCGTAACATTATTTTTAAAATAACACATTTGATTGTAAATTCAGCTAATTGTCGGTACCCTGTGGACTGTTTGACCACTTGTGGTGCTGAAGGACTGGTTTCTTGGCGGATGTTTCCCTGCATTATTTTTATTCTATTGTGCAAGTACTTAGATGCACTCTGTGAGCTCAGGGGTGATGCACATTTCTGACGACGGCTGACGTCAGTAATGTGCGTGAACAGCTCTTGGCAGTGATTTGTAGAATGTGCTAAGGCATCATTAAAGGTACTTGTAAAGACTATTTTAGTGAAAGTGAAAGATTGCCCAGATTCACTCAGCTTGGCATTTTGCCACACTGTATTTACTTTTTTTTCGGCGATGTGTCTGAGATTTTCATAGCTACTTCTTGGATGCATGCTGCTTAAGGTCTGGTGCTTGGTTGCTGCCTTTTTATGAGGTCACCTACCTCACTTGTGCACTGTTCCGATGGAACGTCCCAAACATGGCAAAATAAGAAAATAAGATAGCGAAGGAAGAGGAATTACTTTTGTACGGATAATGTACAATAATGTAAATGTGACAATATCAGTATTCGTGATGAAGAATGATCAACACGTGGATGGCTGTGTTCAACCTATGAATCTTCAGGTCGTTAAAAAAACGACCTGAAACTCAATCCTGAGTTTGTTCTGTAAATAGTTTTCTGATGAATAATAAATATATTAACATCTGATCAACTCAAATCAATTTCAGCCTTAAAATATTAACCTCCATCCATTTCCAGTTAAAGCCACACCCACTTCCAATTTGACTTCTGCTCAATCCGAATACAGATTAAATATTATCTTTACTTCATTCTTCTGTCTCTCCTGATTTAACTGTTGTAAGATTGTTGTTAACTATGTAGTAAACCCGATGTCAAGATATTGTGGTCATAGACACAACACCTATGCACAGTGCTTCATTAAAAATGGCACTTTTCACAAAGCGCTTGGATGAAGTGCTCCTCAGCGCCCTGCCATCACTTTTCTGCTACATGTTTTGTTCTTGCTGATTAGACCTGCTCAGGTTGAAGGTGGGTGAGGACGCCTTTCAATTATGTGACTCCATGTACTAATAAGAATGGGTGCTCTCCAAAACGTTGTTTCCAGCAGTACACGCCTGCCTTAATTGTTGGCTCTGTGTAGCATGTTAAACACATACCATGCCTCCCAGAATCATTAACGATACTCACAGATAAATACGTTTTACGTGGCTTGTTAGGGCTGAAAACCGTACTGTACGGTGTCTGTCAACACTTGAAAGCAGTAAGAAGATTACATCTCTACCACCTGCGGATTCAACATAACAAGTGGCACACTTGCTTGGCCAAATGGAAGCAATGATAAAGGTGCAATTTGTCACTAATGAGTGAAACAAAGCTAACAGGAGGGAGACGTCAGTCAGGCACAATTTTTACTTGCCCAGACAAGTTCTGAAAGTGATCTTATCAGCTAACAACAAAATCACCTATGTGGGTTCAGCAGGGGTGAGCATGGCCTTCAAGGATAAATATAATGTGAAAGATGGCTGGAGTCCATTTTTTTTCCATTTTTGATACTGTGCACACTGATAACAGTGAGTTTCTCTATTGTGTCGTGCTAAAATATCTACTTGTGTTTAAGTTTTACCTGCCGATAAAGTTAACAAACTTAGCATTAACAATCTGAACATTTGTCGTGGTACAGTATGCAACCTCTCCACTGGAAGTTTTGCTGTATCTTGAATCAGATAACTTCACCGCCTTAACTTTAGAGAAGTAAGACTATCATTATCATCTGTGATCAGGATCTGAATAGTCTTCTTGACATGGTGTTGCTTCTTCAAATGAAGCTCAAGAACTTTTAACAACAACACATTCATCACAATGCGCACAGCTAATTACAATGTACACTGCACCAATTAGCTCTTATACAAGTGCCTCTTGAACACTGGAAGCTGAGTGGCCTCTGGAGTATGACTCCTCCTTTGTTTGAACCAAATATAGATCTCTTTATTTTCCTCCACAATAAAAGATGCCTTTGCTTATTAGTCACATTTGATATCTAAGAAAGTACGGGCTAAGTTGTGCTCAGACTTGAGAGTGTAATGCATCCTGCCTTTGCATCTGGCACTTACAAGATTATGCTAATTTTGCCAAAGGGTTCGAGCAATTAACGGAAAACCAAACAAGCCTTTCTCCTCTCTTCTTTAAGCTACTGTAATGAATTTATATGTTTGTCTGGGAGGAGCGCAGGATTCTCCCTGTGGATTTCCTAGAAATAAAGGTCTGTAGTGCAATACAATGCACAATAATTGCTATCACATAAGAGGAACTGTGCATATGGAAAGATATACATTTCTCTAAGCCCACTTTAATTTGAGTTAATGCTTTATTCATTATAATTTAGTTAATGAATTAATACAGTTTTGTAATTCACTGTGGAAAAATAATCAAAACAAGACTTAAAAGCAATACTTGTCATTAACTCTACTTTTATCGCGTATAAGCAGTATATAAACATGATAATGATTTATAACAGGCTGTTATGTAGTTGTAAGCAGATTTAAGTGTTCAACGTAAATGACTATAACTCCTCACGTGGGCATGTGGAGGAGCTGCATAAACAAATAATAGAAATGGTAATAATGGTAAAACATGTATAATCATATAAAATATATCTTCAGAAACACTAAACAAACACTTTAAAACATTAAAATTCTGTTCACAGCTCCACTGAACTGTGTTATAGGCCATATATTAAATGTTTGTATACTAATTATAAATGCTAAATTGGAAGACTTGAAGTATAGTTGCCATTATGTCTTATAATTTAGGCTAAATGAAGACAAGCAGAGATTTTTAATAGTGCTCTGTGGGTTTAACCTCATTCGGAAGGCTTTTGCATAATATGTTCTCAACCAACCGACCTGGGCTGGCCTGCCAGTGTGAACCCCATAAAAAGGGGACAAGCATGCTGGGTGGGGGGTCGGACACAGACAGGAGACCAAGACATGAGGGGCACTTGCAGGATGCCTTTGCACACACACACAGACACACACCACGTGTTAATGGCACCACCAACTATAGTCTACACTAATCTGTATGAACAGATATCTGCATATGAACACAGAATACATGGCCAATGGGACGAGATTTTGGCATCATGCAGGTAAACAGTTTATGTGGAGACAGGACATATTGGCCAAAATGCAATCTTGATACTGATTAGCGGTTATCTTTTGGCAACAATTTAGCTTTTTATTAGCTTTTTGATTTATCTGCATTCATATACAGAGATCTGACTATAGAGATTAGCCCAAATGCGGTGTGAATCTAAAACACCCTGTCTCTCTGTGTCTCAGGTTGCTGATCAGACTGTGAACAATGACCAGCACACAGAAGAGCCTGGATATCCATTATCCCTTGTCTGAATGCTCAACACATTCTCCCAACTCGTCAAATGAAGGCATTTGGTCAGTGGTTCCATGCATAACACTGTGACGCTATAGATACTCCTTTAGTGCCAGTTTGGACATGTCAGGGTACTCAAAGACACTTTAATTAAAAATGATCATAAATAGAATACCGTAAAATACACATAACATCATTCACACATTAAAAGCTGTTTGAAAAGATGAGTTTTGAGGAGTGATTTAAATCGGAAGAGGTCGGTGCAGAGGACAGAGTTCCAGAGGGAGGGGGCGGTTATGGAGAAGGCTCTGTCAGCCCAGGTCGGGTGCTTGGTCCTGAGTGGTGAAGTCAGAAGGTTAGCATCAGAGGAGTAGAGACTGTTGGAAGAAGTGTGGCGGTAAAGCAGGTAGATGAGGTAGGAGGGGGCCTGGTTATGGGGGGCTTTATGAGTGATAAGAGGAACTTTGAATTGGATGTGTTGTGGGACGGGAAGCCAGCAGAGATTCTGGAGGACAGAGGTGATGAGATGGCAAGAGCGGGAATGGGTGAGCAGACAGGCAGCAGAGCTCTGGATTGTATCAGAGTTTATTTAGGACTTTGGATGATGTACCATGAAGAATGCTTCAACAGTAGTCAATTCTGGAAGTGATGAAAACACGGGTGAGAGTTTCGGCAGCAGAGGGGGAGAGCGATGGGCGGAGATCAGCTATGTTTTTTAGGTGGAAGAAGGCAGTAGAGGTTGCTGTCGAAAAATAACTATGTGGGGAGGAATGCAGAGTGAAGTTATCAGTGGTGAGGCAGAAGTTGTGAGTGGTTTTGGTGAGAGATTTGGGAGAAATGATGATCATGTCAGATTTTTCACAGCTCAGTGAGTAGATGAAATAACTCAACATTGACTTCTGGTTTCATACAGGATAAAAACAACAGTCTCCTGGGTGAAGGTCCTGTGTTTGTTTTACCCACCCTTCCTCCCAAACTCCTCGTCCCTGGGCTTTCTTGCTCTTTATACAACATCAGTTGCTCTGTGCGTCTAATAATGACATGGCCCTGTGCATCTCATACAAAGGCCAAAGGGTGCCTCGGTGTGTCAGTATCAGATGCCAAGTTACGATGACTAAAGGTTGTTATTTGACAAGTTTGGAGTAAGAACAGGTTGGCTGACTACACCAAAACCCCATCAGATCAATAACCAGTGGGTTCAAAGAATAAATGAACACCCATGTTACACTCTTTACTTCTTTCAGGCATCTAAGCACTGCAGGTTTCAGGGTGAAACAAGTACAAGGGACATTGGTGACGAACACTAAAATCAGTATAACACTTTAAGAAATATTGGTCCGAAAAACACTGACTACTGATGATGACTTTCTAGCCCAGTCTCACTCCAAAGTTGTCGAAATCCAGCGCTTGAGCAGTGAGTTGCAGCATCAGAGACCAACAAAAAAAGGCATCCTTTAACGTCAGCATGATACGTGTCCGGATGCCGTTATAGTTTCACGCCGTCCAGCGGCATCAGGAGGAAACGTGGTGGGACAAGGACGAAAGTTAAGGTGGTGAATGTTCAAGTGGGGCGAACAGGAGTGGTGGTGGATGGGTCCAACAAACACGACTTTCACCCGAGAGACCGATGTTTGTGTCTCGTAAAATTCTAAAGCCAAACCCTGTTCTTTTTTCCTAAACCTAACAACGAGTTTTTATTGCCTAAACCCAACCATGTGTTTGTTGTTGAGGGAAAAGACGTCAATTTGCGGTGTTGTATCGACTTGTGCTTTTATTCTGAAAGAGACTGTATGTAATCGTTAAATTTCCTGTGCAAACTGAGGCGTATCTTGAAAGAAGACAATGCGTGTAATAGGCAGAACTTGACACGATGTCCCAGAACGTCAACAACCAACACACCCAGGGTACCTTGGACGTCGTATGTGGACATGGAAAGTCCATGACCAAACACGTTAATATGTGACGAAGTTGGAGTGAGAACGTGTTGGATTTTCACACTGACTGGCTCAACAGTGGTGCTGAATAAGTCACAATAGACTGAGTGATCACAGCAAATGTAAGATACTTGTCTTTTATCAATCGTCACCCTTTTCTGACGTGTCCTCTCCCATCTCTTCATGATACTATTTTGCTCCTCTGTTTTGACATGAAAAACTTTATGCTGCAGAGGTGTGTGAAGAAAAATAATCTTACTACCTTCCTGCATGACTGAGAAGACTTGGGGAAATGTCAGCCTGTCCATGCTGAACAACGGCTGAATCATAGTGCTCCTGCATTATTAGGTTCAGCAAAAGTTCATGTTTTGGAAATTACAAACATTTTTGTATTGAAGCTTCCTCTAGCCTTCATTGATACTCACTGGTGACTCTGAATAACTGACTCACAGGCAGCAGTTAATGGTCCAATATTAGCCTCATATATCAGTCTAACACTAATGGACTGTATATTAGGCATCCAATTCTTACCTCCTGTGCCAACCTAAAGGCAGTGAGGAGTGTTTCTGCTTCATACCCCCAAAAATCCTCATTTACTTGTTTGTACTATCACCAGCAGCACTCCTGCTCTCCCAACAAACACTTTTTAATCAAACGCTGGATGCAACAAGTTGAGGCCTATTCTGTGGGGATTGCTGAAAGTCCTTCTGGGAGACCAGAGGAAATCATTAAGTGAAGGAGAAGTAGGCCGAGATAGAATGAGACAACAACAGCAGAGTAAATTACAACATTTCATCTCCCAAAATGGCTCCTGGCACATATTGATTATCACATGCTGATCAAATTTCAAACACTAAGGTTATTCAAGGCTAGATGTTTCCGTTAAGACTCAAGCTATTTTTCAGGGCTGATACTGATATTTATGAGTTTATTAAAAGCACCTTAATCTTCATATGGAGACTGTGGAGAGTATGGTCAACAAGGTGAACAGGAAACTGTTAACATCGACTTTTTAATTAAATCCCTCATTTCTGTTGATTACTCCAATGATGATTTGATGAATATTTGCTCCGATTCTGTTGTAATTTTGTTCAACAACAAAAAAAAATGTAATGAATTTTAAGTTTTGTGAGACAGCACTGTTTGAGACTTTAATTTACACAGCAGCAACTTTCTTACTTGTTACTTGTTATTCTGAATCGGTACACAATAAGTACCCATCTACCTGTTCTCAGTTTTCATATTCTTGTCAAGGAGGAGAAGCCTCTAAGACAGCAGAAAATAATATTTATGTTATTACCCCACAGACAGTTACATTTTAGTGGGATCAAAATTAAAAAAAAGACACCATCACAACTGGCAAATCAACTGTTAAACAATATTTCTCCCACTGTGTGGAAGCCAGTCCTGGATGTTGCTAGATCAGAGTGTTGGCTAAAGTTAGCGGTTTGTCTTACATTCCCATCTGTATTATAACACTGGGCCTGACAAGCTCTACACTGCCAGCCTGGCGCTGCAGTAAAAGAACATAACTGATACTTATTTTCTGCATTGATCATCATCTGGTGATGTGCTGACTATTTGCGTGAACATAAAGCCTTAAGGCCTTTGCACACTGATTGTCACATGTCTAACAATAAATACGACTCCCCACCTTTAAAATTTCCAGAACAGGTTTGACTTCCTGTGTTTTTCGCATCCATCAAGAGTCTTTAGAGATGTTTGGCCAAGAATCAGTGAGGAAAATGTGGCAGTGGGACACAGCCAGGACAAAACAGAAGGAACAGGGCCCACAGAATCATTTAATGACTCAGACAGCTCACTTTCAACAGGTCAGAGAGTAATTTTCACATGGATGATGATGATGAAGAGGAGGAGGATGTGGAGACAGAGAGGGAGGACAGCTCCGCCCCTTCATGCAGCTGCAGTGCCAAATGAAAGATGGTGAGGGAGTCATGACAGCCAGATAGGTAACTCCAGTGGAGAGAGCTAAAGGAGGAAATGCGTCTCTTCATTTTGTCACGTATTGCAAATTTTCACAACTAAGTGTGTGTAACAATTTCTTCCGGATGACTCATGAAAAAATGCGTCTGAAAAAAACAGACTCAGTGTGCAGAGGCTTTTAGTCTGAGTCTAATGGCACAATCATGTAGCAGCTATGTAGCCATCAAATGCATATGCTGTGTTTTCAACCAACTCGTGAGGCTAACTCTAACTTATTTAGCTATCTAGCTGTAGCTGATAAAACCTGCTAGAGTCAGTTGTCGTTTCAGCTGACAAAATCAACAGTTGTTGGCAAGAAACGTGAAGCCTGAGAAATTAACCATTACTTTATTACTCACTGTAAAAAGTGACGTGTTACACTATTTGTTACAATCTTTTTGCCTCACTCCGCAGCATCACCTGACATGCATTGTCACAAAAGTGCCAGTTAGTATAACGTTAAACCATGTATGTCCACATATCGGCACAAAACAATATTCTAATTCTAAGTAGGAATTCTGTTAGATGATGACAGACTTAAAACAAAACATGTTTCAATGTCACATGAACTGCATTTAACACGCCAAACAAACTTAATTAAGCCCCAAAGACTGGTAGGAGGCCCCAAGGCAGACCCAGAACACACTGGATGGATTACATATCTCATCTGGCCTGGGAAAGCCTTGGGGTCCCGCAGGAGGAGCTGGAAAGCGTTGCTAGGGAGAGGGACATCTGGGGTGCTTTGCTTGGCCTGCTGGCCCCGCACACCGGCCCAAGACAAGTGGATGAAAATGGATGAATGGATGGATTGCCCCCAACACTGGAAAATAATTGCTCATTGTTTCGGAAAAGAAAAAAAAAAAGAATTTGACCTAACCTGATCTCACCTCTTTACATCATATTATGTGGTGGTGGCATGTGATATGTGAAAATTATATGCTGGAGGAGTCGCAGCTTTAAACACGTGATTAAGGTTTGTAAAATGGTTGCAGTTTTGTTCACCAAAACTACTTAGTTAGGTTTTGTAAGAGATGATGGTTTTGCTAAAAATAGTTATAGCGCCCTGTAACATCATTTCAGTCAGGAGGGACTTGCTCTGAAAGAGAAGAATGTTTATTTACCTGTGCACAGAGGTGTGTGAAATGTAAAAAGTCTTTGTCGATTAGATCCCATCATGATGTCATCTATTCCAGGAGGGTGGTTAAGATGTAATAGATTAGGGAATCCCCCTGTGGAGTCTAGATGCTACTGGTGGTGATGAGATGAGATGAAGAGGGAGCTGAGGATCTGGATGTGAAGAGGAGTGGGTGACTGGAGGTGAATGGAGTGGAGGAGGGTGCAAGGATTCTGCCTAAATGACAGCTGACAGGAGCAGAGAGGAGAACAGATTCAAAGTTTGGCAGCAGCAGCATGAATGACTGAAGGAGATCGTTCCAAAGTCTGAACCAGGAGAGGGAACACCCATAGTTAGTTGTCGAGCTAGTTTAGCTAGCATGTTAGTAACGCTACAAGAGGGGCTACAGCTGAAATCGCCATGATTCTTTTCTGCACGATACAGTTTATAGGACTAGACTTAAGACTTTCCTCTTTGATAAAGCTTATAGTTAGGGCTGGCTCAGGCTTGCCCTGTACCAGCCCCTAGTTAGGCTGACTTAGGCCTAGTCTGCCGGAGGACCCCCCTATAATACACCGGGCACCTTCTCTCCTTCTCTCTCGTATTCTATTACTGCATCTTGCTAACTCGGCCATTCTGGATGTCACTAACTCGGCTTCTTCTCCGGAGCCTTTGTGCTCCACTGTCTCTCAGATTAACTCATATCGCAGCGGTGCCTGGACAGCATGACGTGTGTGGTTGTGCTGCTGCCGTGGTCCTGCCAGATGCCTCCTGCTGCTGCTGCCATCATTAGTCATTAGTCATACTTCTACTGTTATTATACACATATGACTATTGTCACACATGTATACTGCCAGATATTAATACATACTTTGAACATATTGTACCACAGTAGCCAGAACTATAACTATATTATTACTTTCAATAATGTTGTTGTAAGCTACTGTCATTACCTGCATCTCTTTCTCTCTCTCTCTCTCTCTCTCTCTGTCTCATTGTGTCATGCAGATTACTGTTAATTTGTTATGCTGATCTGTTCTGTACGACATCTATTGCACGTCTGTCCGTCCTGGAAGAGGGATCCCTCCTCAGTTGCTCTTCCTGAGGTTTCTACCGTCTTTTTTTCCCTGTTAAAGGGGTTTTTTGGGGAGTTTTTCCTTATCCACTGCGAGGGTCATAAGGACAGAGGGATGTCGTATGCTGTAAAGCCCTGTGAGGCAAATTGTGATTTGTGATATTGGGCTTTATAAATAAAATTGATTGATTGATAGTTGGGAGGGGACAGAGAGAGACTTATGAATGGATATTGCATAAGGAAAGTCGTCCTGATTGAACTTACACTGAGCTTCATTAGTATGTCAGGCAACATGACATGAGTGCATCAAGTTTAAATAAGTCAACGCTGACCTGGGGTGTCACACAAAACACAAACTGCGGTCTCCTGGTTCAAAGTCCCGTGTCTGTTGACCGATCCTACATCTTGTCTTCCTTCCTATGCATACTTTCTTGCTCTTTATACTACCTATGGTGTCACAGCATTAACCACTGCCCACTGTGTAACGTCGTTGAAAGGATCCTAACAGACTTTCCACTGGCGTTATTTCCAAGGTGCCGGCATGTAATTTTAACACATTCGTGCCACCACCATGTAATGTGGTGTTAAGAGGTCGTGGTCATTTCACATATTTCTGTAAAACCAGGCTGGATGAACCGGATTATGCACTATGTGAGAATGGAAAGCTTGACAGGCATAGCAACAGTAACTAACGGCAGCGGGGATTAGCAAATGGTCAATTGCATGTCTAATGCTGCAGAGGGAACACTGAATGGAATTCACGGGGAATGTTTTGTTTGAGTAGTCAGGGTCTGGTGGCCCGTCCCTTCCCCTCCCTGATCTCATGCCCTTCATCACAGCTTAATACGGCACTGACTCATCATCTTCCCTGTGTTTATCCTTTGTCCTCTCCCTTTCAGCCCGCCCTGGCTTGCATACAATGCAAACTTGGTTCTGGAGGATGGAGCGTGCAGTACCTGTCATCTCTTCATTATCTCAAGGCTTCGAGCACACACATTCTTTCTGTGTCTGTGTGTCCGTGTGATTAAGGTGAGGGTCACTTCATTCTCTCCAAAGCCCCGAGGAGAGAAATGCTGTAACTCCTCCTTCAACCGAGCCACACAGATGCAAAATGACCCCTGAAACATGCCGTTAAAATGTCAGCGCGGCTGGCTCACGGTCAAATGGTCAATAATAGTCAATTTACCTCTCTACAGCTGAAGCTTTCAGTTTACCGCTGTCCCTGAGTGTTTTAATTTCCAGTCTCAATGGGAAATTGCCTCCCTGGTTTTTCAAATTTAAATGCAGAAAAATGCCCTGCTCCTGTCGACAGTCTTCATTTGCTAGGATTTATTGTCAATAAATACAGTTACAGTCAGAGTTAGGGGGCTCAGCCTCTCGTTGCAGCTGTCTTTAATCAACATGGGCTAAAGTGGCTGTTATATGAAATTCACGGTGTGTGAATACGCATGATGTCTTCACTTTTGAAATTTATATAAAATGTGAGGAGATTCTTTTAACAGCTGAGGGCAGGAACAGAAACCTTTCCTTATTGCAGAATGTTAATGTTCTCTAAAGTCTTTTTTTTTTTCTTGTCACAGAAACACGAGCACTGTTTCTCTGGATAAATGACTTGTTATGTTAGGGAGTGAGGCTGAATGAGGATAATAGCTTAGATTACATCATGTCCATTTGATCAGGCATTGTGAGCATTTCAGATGAGAAAAACAACCTCTTAGTCTCAAAGGAACAGTTACTGTGATGGTGTCACCAACTAACACAGCACAGTAACTTATAACAGCAGACGTCTCAACCACCAGCACACTGTAGATTATTAGGCAGAGGTGTGGACTCAAGTCACATGACTTGGACTCGAGTCAGACTCAAGTCACAAATCTGATGACTTTAGAGTCTACTTGAAAAAATCAAAAGACTCACAACTCAGTTTGGACTTTAACAGCAATGATTCGTGACTTTACTTGGACTTTTGATTTGAAAATCCCCGTCCCCCAAAGTGTACAAGTTGTTTTTTGGGTGTTTTTTTTTTAAAGTGTGCCATGAATCAGTTAATGTCCCTTCATTTCTTGAATCAACTAACATTAACACTATTTGTCCATGTCAAGTCCACACTTAATTCCCCAGACTCACTTTATTTGAACCAATCTCACAGCATCCAGTCGAGTTGCAGGAGAGAACCATGAGGGACTGACATTACATTACTGAGCACCAGTTGAAAAAAATGTTCAGAATATAATTTCATTTACATACAAAAACTATGTGGTTGCACAATGTGCAATGTGCTGGTCGAAAATTACACACAAGAGACACAACAACTTCCAACGAACTTGTTTTAACTTCTAAGTGCAAATATTAAAAAGCATCCTAATTTTTTTCTAAATTTGATATATATTTATAATGTTGTTAAAACTGCATTACATGTGATGAAGAGCACATTATGACTTGTTTAGGACTTGGGACCTGACTTAGGACTTGTCAGTCTTGACTTGCAGCTTGACTCAGGAATTCCTTGTCTTTATTTGGGACTTAACTTAGGACTTGTCAGTTTTGATTTGCGACTTGACTCAAGACTTGCTCGTCTTTACATGAGACTTAACTTGAGACTTGTCAGTCTTGAGTTGGGTCTTGATTCGAGACTTGAATTTCTTGACTTGAGATTTGATTTGGGGCTTGACTTGAGGTTTGCAGTTTAACTCAGGACCCCCTTGGCTTTACTTGGGACTTAACTTGGGACTTGTAAGTTTTGACATGCAACATGACTCAGCACTTGCTTGTCTGAACTTGTGACTTAACTGGAGATTTGTCAGTTTTGACTTAGGTCTTGACTTGGGACTTGACTCAGGACTTGCTCCTCTCAAGCTGGAACTGAACTTGAGTCTTGGGACTTGACTTGGGGCTTATCAGTCTTGATTTGCAACTTGACCCAGAATTCTGCTTGCCTTGACTTCAGTTCTGACTTGGGACTTGACTTTGGGCTTTTCGGTCTTGACTTGTGACTTGACCCAGGGCTTGCTTGTCTTAACCTGGGAATTCACTTGGGACTTGTTAGTCTTGACTTGTGACTTGACTTAAGACTTGCTTTTCTTGACTTGAAACTTGTCAGTCTTGACTTGTGACTTGACCCAGAATTTTTCTTATCTTGACTTGACTTGGGACAGGACTATGGGCTTGTCGGTCTTGACTTGCGACTTGATTCAGGACATGCTTGTCTTAACTTGGGACATAACTTAGAGCTTGTCAGTCTTGACTTGCGTCCTGACTCAGGATTTGTTTATCTTGATTTGGGACTTGACTTCAGACTTCTTAGTCTTGACTTGCGACTTGATTCAGGACTTGCTTGTCTTAACTTGAATTGGGGCTTGACTCAGTGCTGACTTATCTTGATTTAGGACTTGTCTTGGGATGTGAGTGCCACGACTTGAGAGTTACTTGTGATTTGGTGACTCGGTACCCTCTGTGCTATCAGCTCCCACATACATTGAGGCCCAGTGTACAGTGAGGTATTGTGGGACACAGACCACATTGTGCTGCATGGTGAGCTGTTTCAGCTAACGGGATTAGACCACTGATGTGTGACATCATCATTTTCAGCTCAAATAAGGGATTGAGCTCACATAAGCATTCCAGCGCCTGGTCAAATAAAGGTGCACAACAATCACCTCTAACTACGTCTGATGCCAGAACTGACTGTTCCGTGTACATTTATGAATCTAATATGGATCCATAAACGAGAGTCAGATAAATGGGAGCTGGTTGTGAAGCTGCAGAGTAAAGCTGCGATATAATAAGGCAGTACTATGTTATTATTTCAGAATTTGATGCTAAGGTCACCTGTTCTGCAGATAACACATTTTCAATGAATAAAAAAAAGAAAAAACTAGTAATGGGAACCAGATATGCTAATCATTTTCGACAGTGGTGAAAAATAAAGAGGGTCTGGACATAATGTGAGTGCTCCAAAATGACGACAGCACTTTGCCGGCATATAGTTTATTTCCAAATGAAAATGCCAATCTCCCAGGTAGAATATTTTCCCTCTCTGAGTGTGACAGGACTTCAAATGGCCGTGATGTGAATAAGGCTGTAGAGGAGATGTGGGCTAAATATCAAATTCATCAGAGGCAGGTCGATATGTGTGACCTTGTATAGAACATTCTTTCTTACTTGTCTCGGAGGGAACAAATTTCTCATGGCTGTGACAACAGAGGAGCATCATTTAGGAGGAAACAGTAGATGGGATATCTTCTCTTAGATTTCCTTTATTCTTGCAGCTATTCAGTGGTGTTCAGATCTTGAGTAAAAGCTCCAATACTACACTGTGTAATTTCAAAGAACAGTCATACATTGAAACATTACTCAAGTAGTAGTCTGACTCACAGCATGTGGACTGGGCGTACAGGCAGAAACACATTAGAAAGTTGTTTCAGCAGCAGCACAGTTGCCAGAAGGAAATGTTGGCATTGTACATTTCTGCAAATCAGGGATTTGTTACAGGGCATTTGAATGTTTGACACATATTATATCAACATTTCTAAGGGTGCTTTCACATCTGCCCTGCTTGGTTCGGTTCAATCAAACTCAAGTTTGTTTGCCCCCTAAGTGTGGTTCATTTGGGAAGGTGTGAACGCAGCAATCACACTCAGGTGTGCACCAAAACAACCGGATTGAGACCTTCTTGAAGAGGTGGTCTCAGTCAGTCTCAGTTCTGACCAATCAAGAGCAGCTTTCTCACACAAGGCATTTGATCTGGTCCGCTTGTAAATGCTGCCGTGAGAACATGAACCAACTCTTGGCAATTATACAACTTTGGAACAAAATTCGTCCCCGATTCAGACCAAAGCAAGACAACTCTAGGTCTGAAAGCACCCTGAAGTGATGTTATGATTACATGTGTATGAGCTAACTTTTGAGAGGAGGACATGATGGTGGATAGTATGAGATCTAGGCAAAAAAGCTACCAAGCTAAAGACCACTCTTCAAGATAACAACAAAACCGGTTGTGTTTTTAGGGAGACATTGTTGCATGTCTAGCTATGATTTTGGTTTGTTAGCAAGACACTGAGGTCCAATCCGGCCCTCTAGATGACTTTGCACAACTAATATTGATGCACTAAATGCTGAGAGGTTTCAGGAGCAGTTTACACAGTGAGTAGATACTTCGTGTATAATGCTGCCTTAGAGGCTTTTTCAAAGTGACCAGAACACAGCTGTCTGAAATAACAATAAGTAACTTTCTATGGTGACATTTGGTCACCTCCCCACGTGCAAATGTCCCACCAAAGTTCCCTCCTGAAAGTATTTTGCAAGAGCATCCTGGGCTCAGCGCCACCCAAAACATTTGTGATTGGTTTGAAGAAACACACACAACTCAGAGCATTTTTCCCCTTTGTGAGGAATTATGATGGGTTGAGTCAGACGTTTCTCCAGAGCTGGCACAGCGCTACAACAAAGTCTGGAAATAGGTCTGGCCTTGACAGTAGAAGTAGTACTCAAGTAGTAAAACTTAATCTTATCAGCAAAATGTAGTTAAAGTCCTTATGTCAGCTAAGAAATGCTTGCTGATGTTGCGGAAGGGTAAAGATATCCCTAATGTGAATATGTGGCTTGATGATAATGTCAGTACTCTTCAGGTAAAGAGGATCAGATATATTAGAAATAAGCAGGTAAATTTATTTAATGCCATCTGGCAACCTTTATTCAACATGTGGAGAAGATAACAGTGTGATGCTATTTGCAGATTCTTGTTTCCAATTTAATGTAGGATCCTTTGATTTTGTTTTTGGCATCTATGATTTGTGGGTTGGGTGCTTTATCTCTTTCTTTATTTTTTCTATTGTGTTTCTTTTAGAAATTTTAAAAGAGAATGGTGTCTATACCAGTTCTGTAAATGCAGAGGTAGTTCAGTCCAGTGGAGATTGGAAACCTAACACATTCTCACTTCAACCTCGTCATTAGGGATGCTGCGATCCAACTTTTTCACTTTCAATCCGATACCAATACCACAGCTCTAGTACCGTTCTGATACCGATCCGATACCAGCGCATATTTCTATCTCTCTGTTCTGACCAATAGGTTCACTTTTTTTTAGTACTTATTTTGTAATGTGGAATAACAGAAAAGGCTTGATCAAGTGCTATTACTCAAAATGAGAATAACATACTGCCCAAGATGAACAGTCCACAACAGTAGGTTATTATGACAAAACTTGAGCCATTTATTAGATATTTAAATTTTTACATGTTTATACGTTTAAGACACGTTTTGCATTCAGCCATTCCGTCTTTTTCGCTTTTCAGAAGAAAGTACTGCCACACTGCTGACATTTTTTTCAACTATTCACACTGTTTTTCACCCAGTTGTTGTTATCACGTGACCTCCCCCTCCCACTCTCCTCTCTTCTCTTTTTCGTGTGTTACAATGAAGTGCTGGATGGAAAAGCTGGAGCAGATTTGTGGAATGGAGTGCTAGTATCGCACTTTTCCCCTGCAGTGCGATCCGATCCAATCCACGTTTTTTGGCTGGATCGCAGCATATTTTTGATCCGCGATCCAGATCGCAGCATCCCTACTCGTCACATATCAACGTTTGGTCATAGACTCTCCACGTCCAGATACGACGTGCAAGGTACCCTGGGTGTGTTGATTGTTGACACTCTGGGACACTGTGTCAAGTTCCACCTGTTACATGGATTGTCTTCTTTCAAGATACACTTCTGTTTTCATAGGAAATTTGCCATTTACATACAGTCTCCTTCAAAATAAACATACTACATCAGTACAAAAACACAAATTGACTTTTTTTTCCTTCAACACATGTGGTTGGATTCAGGATAAAAGAACAGGGTTTGGCTTTATAATCTTAAGGGACACAAACACCGCTCTCCCAGGTGAAAGTCCATGTTTGTTGGACCCATCCTCCACCTCTCCTGCCTGCCCCACTCGGACTTTCGCCCCTTTACTTTCAGTTTTGTCCTGCTGTGTTTCCCCCTTACAACGCAGGCTGCCCTTTAACTCTATCGGCAACCGGCCATGTTTCATGCCTACGTTAAAGGACAGTTTTTTTCATTGGTGTCTAATTTCCCAAGTCACTGCCCAAGTGCCGCATTTCGACAAAATCACCCTAGAATTTATTATATGCATCTCATCATATGTTTTTTAGGGTTTATTTGAAAAGTATCTGAAAGGTAGTGACTAACTTCAAATGCTGAATAACATCTAAGTTTCCAAAATGTATATTTAAGTACATACCGTGAGTTACTTTCCACCACTGCAGATGATTCATGTTCATGTCTATTTTATTTTTGGTCAGATCAAGTTCATAGAGCAAAACTAAAGTCCCAGAAAATCATCAAAAGAAAATACGACTTAATTTGGCTTCCGCCCACTATCCACTACTGTTATTCAAATATGAACATACTAACTTTTCCACCTTGGTGCAGCATAAAAACATTTTAAATTCAAGCGTTATACCACTCAGGTTTTTTTATGTGCAAACTCAAAGAATGCTCATGAAAACAGGCGAATGAAAACACACTTTCTGTGCATTATATCAGTGCAACACACCACACTCAACTACCAAAGAGCACTTAACTATAGGCACTCAGGGACTTTTAAAAACAAGAATACTTCAGTGACAGTGGAAGTGGCACTCTATGAGAAGAGTAGTAGTAGTAGTAGTGTAGTTGTCAGAAGGTTTTAAAACAGTGACATGAAAATGTGATTAAGTATAAAGCAGGAGAGATTGAATGAGTACTTTCAAGTGAAGCTGGAAAATGGGGATGTGAAATCTAAGACTGTGCTGTTACCAAACCAACCAGAACTGGGTTCCACTGCTCATAAAGTATTTACTGTTTAAACCCTGGCTTATCTTGCCTAACACTGTGAAATAAAAACTGAGGGAGCCACAAAAGAAGAAAAGGAATACTGGATTAATGCATGCTTACACACATTATAAACACATACAGTGGTAATTGCCTATTCAGCTAACACCAGCATTTTCAAGGAATTAATAATTCACAGAATCAATTATGCAGCTACTCACACAGAGACAGGCAAGGTCTGCTTCAAAATCCATCACAACTCTAACTCAATATTTTGTCTTTTATAATACACCCACACCAGGCAGGTGCCAGTTTAACTGAAGCAGTATTATTAAATTATTATCAGGAGAATGGTTTAAGGTGTTGTTTTAGTATGATGCAGCTCTCCTCCATGTAGCCTGATCTGTTTGTCTTAATGCTATTAATTAAATATGAACACAGAGATCTATTCCCGCCTTGTGTTGCCTCATTCCCCTTTTCCTTCATTTTCCTGAGATCCCCTCTTCCTTTTCGTGTAAAGAAATGGCTTCTGAAAAGTCTACCTGTTAAATGTTTTAACAAGTGCTGCCAAGATCTATTGTACGGTGTCTTCCCCACCCTGTGAGATTTGCCTCCCTTGTCCTTGGCTGGTAAACACAATCTTCACGCTTGTCCCTTACCTGCTATTTAAGAGCTCACCGGCTCACTACCTCCCAGGAGATGCACTAGAATTTATTGGTAGGGAGGTCAGAGAGCCTGTTGTCCTGTTCAGGATTCATTGCCATGCACGGATACAATACCTCGTGCTCAGGATGGGAGAGTGCAGAACGGGGCTCATCTGAACTTATTCAAATGAGAGCATGTCTTTGAAGCATTTCATGGGGTGAGCTTTGTTATGGGTCCCCGTGGATCTGCTGTTGACAGTCTCTCAGGTTTTCTAACGAAGGGAGCCTTGGCATGCGCCTTAGGGCTTGTTCACAATCACTTGCTGTGCCTCTCTGATCACTGCCTCCACTTCTTTATCTGCCCTTTTAAATATGGCCTTGAAGTCCACTTGAGGATTTGGAAAGGCAAACACAGAACAAGAACGTATACACTAGGTACCAGTTCAGCGTTACCACAGGGGTGTCATTTTGTCCACTGAATCATTAATAGCAGTCCGAGGTTTTTCTGCAAAGATGTTCTGAGAGTGACTGATGCCTGGAGTCCACTCTGCCTGCAACAATGGATTCAGAAAACTCCTACATGCCTCTCCTCTGACAGTCCCCATCTATCACATGATTAATACTGCAGGGGCTGGAATATTCATATTACTACTTGATGATCTACTGCAGGAAGAGATGATACTAATGACTAACAATCGGGAAACCATTATTGTATAAGGATAATGATGAGTATACTTGTGGCTTTCTTATAGAAATTTGGGGAAATATGCGAACAAACATTAACTTTCACTCAAGGGAGCAGTAGTCGCGTCCCGTAAGATTCTAAATCCAAACCCGGTTCTTTCTTCCTAAACCTATCCACGTGTTTTTGTTGCCTAAACCCAACCATGTGTGTTTGTTAAAGGAAATAAAGTAGTGTGTTCATTTCCTGTGAAAATGGAAGTGTATTTTGAAAGAAGACAATATAACAGGCAGAACTTGACAGTGTCCCAGAACATCACCTTGCACGTCGTATGTGGATGTGGAGAGTCCATGACCAATACATCAATATGTGACGAGGGGTATGTGGGCCGGCAACGTGTGATGCACAGGCTAAATAGCACTGTGGATCGGCGGTGCACTGGCTGTGGATCAATGAACAGACACATAATGGATTAACGTCTTAAACAAGCCAGCACCATTTTATTTCTGACACTAGCAAAAAGATTTTCATCCAACTCACTCTCAGCATCACTGTAGAAAAACACTTCATATAAACACTGACCCACAACTGCGAGTCAGATGCACTAATACTGACAAAAAAGCAAACTATGTGCAAAATAAAATAGAAACAATTGCAAAACCAGTGTAAATGAACGGTTAATAATTAGCAATATAAACCAAATTTGTCAAAGTACTGAAACATACATTTATGAAAACCAAAATATCAAATTTACAATAAAACAAAATTTATGGACATGACATCATGACCCTTGTGCTAACATTACCTGTTCAACTCTGCTGTGCACAATAAACTCTAAACATGACAGTGTCACAACAATATAAACAATAAATATAAAGTGACTCTAAACAAGAGCTAAGTCACCTAAGTGATAATACAATTTTAGCAACATGAAAACACATATACTTATCTCCAATCATTGCTATGAGGCCTACAGGATTACATCTACAACTGTGCTTTACCACTGGAAGCAGGCGAACTAGCATGATGGGTTGTTTATAAGTCTGAGCAGATACACGCAATTAACCACACAGCATAATATTTTATATACGTCACAGTCATCCTACAACACAGAAAAACAGTTTCTTATTTATTCCCCTTTGAGTGAGCATAAACTAGAGAGTTTAGAAGGAGTTTTCACTGTACCTGTGGATCAATGAAGACACACAAGAAGGATTAACGTCATAATATGACCGGCGCCATTTTGTTTCTTGTTCGCGCTAAGTAGAGCCTGGAGAGAAAGTACGGATCAACAGGAACGCGCGAGCGCCATCTACTGATCTGGTGGTGTAAATCCACGATGCGTTCAAGTCAACTCTGTGAGTGTAGTTCTTAACAGCGTTCTCTCAGACCTCCTGTAAGCTGAAACCATTTCTCTCAGTGGAAACAAAGCTTTTATTTACTTTAATTTCACAGATAAGAAACAATAAATTGTGAGGACAATAAAGCCTCCACAAAAATAGCATTTTAAGTCTTGTGTGTGATTTATCCTGGCTTCATATGAGCAGAGGAAATCTCCGCTTGTCGCTAGGCTAATCTATACAATGTCAAATGCCATAGACTTGTGCTAGTAACGTTAGCATGTTATATTTGTTTGGAAAACGTGTTTAGTACAAGACAGTTGTTTTGTCAGTGAACCTTGTGAGTTTGTAATGGAGCCAAATTTTCTAACATTACCTTTGTTAAATGTTGCTGTTGTCCCTGGCTTCATATGAGTAGAAAGAAGTCTGCTAGCTGCTAGGCTAATTTATATAATGTAAAATGCCATAGGCTTGTGCTAAAAACTTTAGCACGTTGCATTTGTGGGGAAAATGTGTCCAGATAAAGATGAGTGTTTGTCTGTGAATGCTGCGAGTTAAAGTGAAGCTGATTTGGGTACTTGTGTTTGAAACTTTCCCTAATAAGCCATGTTTAATGTGTGTATTTTGAATCAACTAAACTTTACAGCACTTGACAGAAACCTCCATCACCCACTTGTGTTTTCGAGGTGTAACTGCGTGGACTGCACGTGACTCCCACATGTGTCAAGTTTGTTTAAAAAAAAAACAAAAAAAAACAAACAAAAAAAACACTTCATTTTTATAATGCAGTGAATTTCTGGCCTTTATTTTGAAGTGCAGTTTCCTGTTGTAGAGTGAGTGACTAAATGACAGCTATTTAGACAGCAAACTAGCTCAACAACATGGCCAAACACAAGTATGACTCTGAATATTTAACTGTGTGGACCTTGAACCAATGACAAAGGAGAAATCCGGACCAGTTAGGAACCACTGGGTTTAAGTATACATGCTCCCCCACCTCAGACACAATTTCTTTCTGGACTGTATGCGCCAAAATTTCCAATATTTCATTTTCAATGGGGCTGAATACCAAGTCTCTTCGCTGAAGACACTTAGATGCCTTGAGCAAATCATATCTCTACTCGACATCCACTCCATCATTAGCCGCACTAACCTCCATCTCAATGGCTATACAGCCGCAGTGGAAGGCCTTCACATCCAAGGAATTTTATGGATCTAAAAAGGAGCTCCAAAACTCTCCTAGGAATTTGCCAGCCTGTTCTCAGCCTGTCTGTACTATCAAATAGCTCCTGCTACCCCAAATCTCGTTGACGTTGTAGGTCAAATCAGAGGTAATTAATTAAATTCACACATATTTTTTTCCCATATATTTTGTGACAGGCACGTTATGCAACCAACTAGAATTTAATTATTTTATTACAACCCATTAAATAGACTATATTCAACTATCTTTGGAGTTGCTTGTTTTAGAAATGATGGATGACTACTTTTTTTAATTAAACTTTTTTTTTGACATAAATTGATATAAAGTTAAACTGTATTTAGCGCTTCACCTCCTTGTGGATAAAGGTTTATTTGTGTTTAGCTGAGGCTTCATAGTGTTTTAAGTTAAAGAATTTCCTCCCGTATAAAACAAAAACTTCAGGTGGCTGATTTACCAAGAGGGAAATTGTTTTAGCACAATTGCATATCCACTTAAATCCTAGAAAATCCGAACTACCTTAGTGTTTGACGGGCTTTGATCCACCGTTTTGCTGATGATGCCCCTGGAATGTGATGAGGCTGTTAGCCTGACTATAACAGTGATTTTGACATCTGCCTCATATTTCTGTTTTCTCTTTTCTGAGAAAGGTGTATAAATAATCTGCTTCTCAGATGCCTGATTAGAGCCTTGATCCTACCGTACATGAATCTGGACTGAGGGCCTCTACAGAGCCGAAACAGCAGAAAACTTGTACAGTCCCAGAGCAGATATGTGGCACTGACATATACAAATGTAATTGTCAATTGTTATGAAAGTAATTTCAGCGCCCTGGCTCCCTACGCTAGTTGATCAGTGCCTTTGTCTCCTCTATAGAGAATACATTAACATCAGGCTGCTGGGGTTGCTAATTAACTGAATCACAAAAATAGCTTAGAGCATCTTGCATCCTATACACACAGTTCGCTGAGAATGGATGTGATGGTAACAGAGGGGTTGGAGTCAAGAAGGAAGATCATTCCCTGGTGCTTCCCAGCCAGTCAGTGTATCGAGCAGATTTCCCAGGGTCCTGTCTGAAGGGCTGCGCAGAGCTGAGAGCCAGGATCGTGCTTTAAAATGATTGCCACTCAATCCCTATCTGTGCTGACCGAGCACTCTGCCTGCATGTTTAATGTACGGCTTTGGGTTGGTGAGTCTTATAGGAATAGTAAAAATGAAGTGCACATGTGGCGATAACCCATCTGTCATGTAGAGAGATGCTACAAATGTGAAGAGGGATCAAGTATATATGAATGAGGTGGATAAATTATTGTTCATAATACTAGGTTTTAGTGTTTTGAGGATGCTGAAAGGGGGTTGGTGGAGTTTGAGGCAACATTAGAGCTCTTAGAGGAGTTAAAGTCGTCCTATGTTGAAGAAAGACATTAAAAGACACTGTTTTATATCAAAAATCCACCTCTTTTTTGTAAGTTCAGTGTAACTCTGGCCAGCATCACCACAATTCAACACTGGCCCTGATTACCACCAGAGAAAGTTGTTTGCATTAAAGCTTGAAAGCCTCCACTCAGCTGTTTCACCTTGTTTGAACCAGAGGAGCTACTGCTGCAGTCGGCCGATCAGAGCTCGCTGTTGTGACTGTTCTGACTCTGACAACTCGCAGTCTTCCAAATATATTCAATTAAAGCCCTTTTAACTAAATTGCATTTATTTGGGGAACGTCATAAAGAACATTATTCTTGTTCTACTTGAAAACAAAATTATGATAATTGAGTAATACAAAACGTTTAATTAATTTTTCAATATACTTTCCTGGTGTGCCTCAGTAAGCCATCAGCGCCCGACATAAAAGCGCTGCGGGCTGTGTGTATTTGCTGCTGACATTTAGGCTTTTTTATAAGCCCCTCTTAATCGCTAATTGCAAATGGCCAAAATTACCTCTTGAAAAGGTGACATTAGGATTCTGAAACGGTAATGACATGATAGAAAAATACAGTTTAGGTCATTCTGTGGTCTGTAGGATATGGTAGAACTCAGACAGTAAACTCAGCACTGCCTTTATAACAAGCCACAGTGGCTACACATATCAATATTCAAAGACAATGTCAAAAGCTGTTTTCCAAGTTCAGTCTCTCGACTAATTTATTCAGCCAAGTTTAATTTAGTAACGACATTAATCAATTAGAAAAATAAATGCAAATAAAACAAAACTTTTCATTCCAGGCTTTTTGAGGCCCCCCTTCCCAATGGGGCCCTCGGTAATCAGTCCTACTTTCCTCCCACTATGATGCCCCTGACAAATATTTCACCTGTTAAAAAAAAGACCTCGAAAGCTGAGGAAAGCCTCTCGCTGCAGAATGTGAATTATTAACCTGTTTTTACCACCAAACGCACCCTCACATGCTCGACAGAGAAAACTAAGCTGCATAGGCAGAGTTCAAGGACCCACACCTGCAAATATTTTAAAGAACTGACATCTGAGTGAATATGTTTATGTTTTGATCTTAAGTATGTGAAGAAGAAATATATTCTTTGTTTTTCTCAGTAGTATCTTTTTAGCATGCCAGCAGCATGACTATCAGGAAGTTGATCCAGTCCACCACTTTGGCCCAGACTAGAATATCTCAACAACTATTAGATTGACTGTCGTGAAATGTCCCTTAATTGTAATAACTTTGGTGATTTAAACTTTTCATTGTCAGGACAGAATTTTTATTTTTCCAATACTTGACCAAATACCTGCAAAACTAATGACACTCCCATCAGCCTCACAGCTGTAGTTTGTGTGTAGCGCTGATAAGCAAATTCCAACTGACATGGTTCACATGGTAAACATTATACCTGATAAGCATCATCATGTTAGCATCGTCATTGTGAGCATATTAGCATGTTGGCATTAGCATATAGCACCACCTATAAATACAGTCCCAAAGAGCTGCTAGCATGGCTTTAGACTTGTGTTTCAATGTATCTAACACAAGAAATTGTAACTTTTTGTAATGCTTTTATCAATTATATCTTGTCACTGTATTTACTGTATGAGGTGCTCTCGGCCCAGTAATGCTAGGCCACAATAATAATATATATTAGGGAGGAGGCAACCCTCTCAATATTCAAATATGTTCAAATTGTCCCCTCCATGGATGACCTGTGTAAGTCGACACTTACCACAGGCCAGCTACTTTGTATGTAACCAACATCTGTGTGTTTTCATTTATTTTGCAACCAGTAAAATAAGTCCGCTTTTGTGACATATGTGTGATGCAGATAAGTTAGCAGCTTAATCTGCATGTTGTGTCACCTTCTAGTGTCATATGAGCACCTGGAGATTTGCAGTGAAGTGTTCAGGTTTCTTTCCTTCCCTTTGTCCTTTTCTGGCTACCCTTCATTATTTAATCCAAATGTTAATTGTGGAAAGATGTTCTTCTTCTTTTGTTGTCACCACAACCCCCTAATGTAGGCTAATTAAAGGTTAATGTGATTAACGGTTCAGAACACCTGTAAATCGGAGTGATACATGCAGAGTTTAAAGTCCCAGTGCTGTTATACTGAATATTAGCACTCATGGAATGCTTCTTCTCCAATCAGATTGCTTGGTCAGAACTATTCATTCATTCATTTTCTGTAACCATGAAAGCCTGATTTATGGTCCTGCGTTAAATCAACGACGTACCTACGTCGTAGGGTATGTGGCTACGCAGGAGGCACCTCCCAAAAAATGTAACTACACGTCGAGGCGACACAGACCCTGCGCAGACCAAGAGGGCTGTGATTGGTTTGCTTGGTAGCAACGCATTTCTGGTTCCGTATTTCCAGATTGCGCCATCCCCGCCATCTTTAAACATCTTCTGTTGCGATGTAGATGTTGCAGTATTAACATACTTTCTTCAACATCCAACAACTCCAATCCCAGCAAGATTTTCTCTCTCTCAGTCACCATTGTTCACTGTGACTGGAAAAGCCGGAAGCTAAACAAAGAATCAACTAGAGACGACGATAACCATTCAGGAAAGTAACGCAGCCCCCTACCTCTCTGGTGGTGAATTGCACCGCAACGAAATGGAGTGATGGAGAAGGGTTCATGACGGCGTCACGGCAATGACGTAGGTACATTGTAGGTACGCCGCAGGACCATAAATCAGGCTTTATCCTGTTAGGGGTTAGAGGGGGGCTGGAGCCTATCCCACCTGACACTGGGCGAGAGGCAGAGTTCACCCTGGACAGGTCACCAGACTATCACAGGGCTGACACATAGAGACAGACAACCAGTGACACTCACATTCACACCTAAGGACAATTTAGAGTCACCAATCAACCTGCATGTCTTTGGACTGTGGGAGGAAGCTGGAGTACCTGGAGGAAACCCACGCTGACACAGGGAGAACATGCAGACTCCACAGAGAAGGGCTCCCCCACCCCGGGGTTCGAACTAGGAACCCTCTTGCGCCACCATGCCGCCCTAGTCGGAACTAACTGTTGTTTATTATCATATTAAATGCAGTAATGTGAGTGTTACATAGGCCATATCATTGTCAACATCAATAGCAGTCCAGGTCATGAACTCATAATATAGTATCTTATAAAAATGTCATAGTGTAATATGTCATAAAAATGTCATAAAAAAGTCATAGTGCGTGCATTTCTCCTGTGCAGTCCTCAATCATATGCTGGCTCCTAAAAATGGCACTCAGTCATCCAAACTTTGACAGCCCCCGATGTAAGATTTTTGGTTCATGTGCTCTATAATGGTGGGTTTAAATGTTAAGTTTCTAAAAATTTCGCCTGGAGAGAATATCCCATACACCCTGGAGGTATCGATTGAATATGGTCACCAAAATGTGAAATCGATGATGCCTTAATGTACGTAAAGCTGTATAAATCTGAGCCTAAGTCACTAAAGCTAGTTTTTATCCCGATGTCAGACACATTTTGACCTGTGTGACATGTGAAATCAACTTTGACCTGAGACACTTTCTGTTAAAAGGCCGCACACCATGTCTCTGTGTCTCGAGGTGATTGTTCCTCCAGTGGGTCCAAATGGAGGATTGCTGCTCTCTTGTCTCAGATGAGTATTTCAGCTGCACTTAAAGCCCAGTGTGACTGCCAGAACCCTGTGTGCTCCCCAAGGTGCTGCGTAATCCTCTCACATCCTCTGATCCAGAGGATAGTGCAATTTGGACAGCAGCAAATGTTTTTTCTCTCATCTATGTTGGGGCAACTGGGAGTGTTGCTGAACACTAAATGGTCCCTGGGAGTGATGGGCCTGTAATTATGTACATACTGAACACACAACTAAAACAGTCAGTGGTTACAGTCAGTATAACAGAGCTCGATTTAGGTCAGTGCATAAATGGAGTATAAACAAAGCTGTAGTCTTAAGTTTTGACTAAACTTTGTCAAACTTGTCACTGTGATCTGGATGGTGGCCATTAAAGGACATAAAACTACATCTTGGCACTCTGTCTGTTCACTCATGTTGGCTTCTTCTTCTTCTATTTATTCTAAACAGTCCAGAATAGTATAAAGAAAGCATCACTTCCTGCGAGCTGTCACTTATTTATATGATAATGTAGGAGATTATTACTATGATCTTCCACAACAACTCAAAGAAGTTTGATTGCTTCATTTAAATAAATTGTACGTCCTGAATATGTAAAAAGACCCATTAAGGATGCAAGAACGCTCCTGAGACAAACACAGTATTTGTTTTAAAGGACTCAAAAGCAAGTTGAAAGTAACATGAGTGTGGAGCTGAATTCTCTTCTGAAGCCACGGGGAGGATTTCTTGATTGTTTTTCTTGTGTGTGCGGTTCCACATGAGTATTCTCTTTGGTCGCTTCTCTACAAAGACCCCCACTCCAAAGAAAGAAAGATAAAAGAAAATACAAAGTCCATTTCTTCTGCCGCTCAGCGCAGACTTGTCAGTTGTTATTATGTGGATTTCTTTTGCACTCTTGGAGGAGAAAATAAAAGGTTTTGCGGTGGTCAATCCTTTGAAGTGACACAGGCCATTGCTAACATTTGTTTCAAGGAGGCTCGGCAGGACTGAATACTAATTAGGCCTCTTTTTTTCTTCTTTATAATTTCAAGGAGAGAATAGGAGTTGCAGGGTTGCTGTGATCTGGCTTTAACAATCTGTTGTAATAGAATCATAGCCTAATTAGAAATACTCTCGACACTCAGGATGAATTCAATATAATTCTTAAGATACAGAGGCTGAGATGAAAACCTGAAGCAGGCGTTTGACGTTGCAGCAAATTGACTTATTCACTTTCTTGCTGGGAGTTGGATGAAAGATTGATACCACCCTCATGTCTTCACACTAAAGCAGGTTAGCTATGATTAGCATTGAGCCTGGTAGGTGACAAAATCCGCCAACCAGCAACTCTTAAGCTCACTACTTTACACTTAACGTCTCGGTTGTTTCACCGGTGAGTTGACAGAGGTTAGCACAGGACTATTTCTTGGCTGGGAGCAGTTGCCAGGCAACCAGTGGACACGCCAGGAAGTTAGCGGTACCGACCACGGCGCCACTGCTACTTACACAGTCATGAAGCAGGGCATCAAGTGCTGGAGGCCACACCAAAACAGCTAATGATCATCAGTTATCATCATCATTCATTCATTTATTTTCCATAACTGCTTAGGGGTCACGCGGGGGGGCTGGAGTCTATCCCAGCTGTCATTGGGCAAGAGGCGGGGTACGCCCTGGACAGGTCGCCAGATTATCACAGTAATGATAATGATAATATGTAATGATATGGTCATGATGAAGCACATCTACAACAGACACCATTACACCATTACAGGCAATATGATATAAATGACTGCTTGAGAAAAGAAAATGAAACGTGTCAGCGTCAAGTTAAGTTAAAAAAGATTATCAGTTCATTTTCTCTGTCATCTGCTCATGCCTTGGAGCTCTCTATCTCTCTCGTCATAGACCGATAATCCGCAAATAGAGAATGTGAAGTTGACATTTTGGCGTGACTCTGTTACCTGTGCCTCCCTTATTGTTCAAGCAAGCATTTGGACTAACACAATAAACAACAGAGATCCCTTGACTACCTCAGAAAGTAGAGCAGGAAGATCAGCGGTTCGATCCCCGGCTCCACCAGTGCATGTCGAGTATCCTTGAGCAAGATACAGAACCCCAAATTGCTCCCAATGGCTGTTCCATCAGTGTGCGAGTGTGATAAAAACTGAGTAGCAGGTGGCACCTTGCATGGTAGCCTTGAATGTGTGTGTGAATGTGACTCGTGTAGAAAGCTAGAAAGGCGCTATGCAAGTACAGGTCCGTTTTACCATTCACCAAGGGTGGATGACAGACCCAAATGCACCACATCCACTCACATACCCTGACTTGTAAACCATCTCTTATTTGACTGTGCGTGTACACTTTGGTAACAGTGATAACGGAGCGCATACCTCATAAGATAGCGCCCGACCATTTGGTCTGATAACATTTTGAAAGTCTGCAAGAGCTGCAGGATTACATCACTTTATCCTGACTCAAATTAGGGGCAGGCTAAACCAGAAGTTGGCCACTCGGGAGAAGTCTCAGTGTGCTTGTTCTGCGGGGCCAGTGATGCGGAACATGCGGCTAATTGTATACCCAGGATGTCAAACATTTTTGGCTTCATGCACAACTGAGCAACTTTCTTAGGAATTAATGGCGCCTTGTCTCTAAAGGTGCATCCAGTTCTCTTTATACATCCATAGAATGAACTCTATCATAATTCCGCACTAAGGAAATCAGGCCTAAAATGAAGTGTGGAGGCTATACGAGGCTAGTTTCATGTAGAGACAGGGATTTAGAAAGCAGGTCTAAGATAAGCAGCCCGTGACAGTCTACATCCTGTGAGCCAGACACGCAGTTTTTCTTTGCAGAATTAAACACAACACTTGAAAATGATAAAGAATACCTGACATAGCTTTGTAACCCAAAGTCAAATTCAGCTTTATATAAAAGGTTTTTGTCACAAAAAATAACTTGCATCCGGCACACATATGCAAAGATGTGCTAAAATCCCTCCCCTCTCTGTTGGAGCCTTTACATCCTTTGTGTATGATAAGCCTCGATGCTTTCCTGTATGACAAACACGTATCCAGTCAAGGTAAATGGCTTTGTATGTGTGTGAGTGTGTGTGCTTCTTAAAGTCAAGTACTGATTACATTTAGATACATAGTGAAATATGGCGTAAGTCCATTGCTAATTCTTCTCAGAAGGACGAGGAAATATAGGAACATGTTTATAAGCAGGTTTTCTTGACTCTTTCTATGACAAAGAAAAGGAGACATTTCAATCATGTTTCCATTTATATACTCAGAATGAAAGGAAATTATTGTAAGATGGTACTTTATTGGTTTCAAGAGAGATGGAATTGCACCAGCCCAGAGTCTTAGTTGAATTAACATATCCTTGATTTAAAGCATTTGACATGTACAGTAGGTACAGTAGATCTACTCCAGAGTCATCTTACACAAACCATTGAGACATTCAGTTCACTGTTGTTTAGAATCCAGGTTTTTAATATTTAAATGAACTATAAAAAGCACATTAAAACATTTTCTCATTTTAGTTACAAAAATGGGTCACCTAAAGGGCTTCTCATTGCATTCACAGAAGGATTTGAACAGTGGATGTCTAACAGTTTACGTATTTCTCTCTTTAAAAAAAAAAAAAAATCCCCACCCAAAATATATAAACTTAATTGCTTAACCAAGGTATATACAGGGCATAACATCCTTGCATCTTACAGGTTATCAAGAAAGTTTGAGGTATACAACCGAAATAAAAAGCCTGTCAGAAAACAAAACAGAAAAAAAAACAACAAATAGAATTAAATAAAGGAAAAATGAATGCCATGATTGCCTCCTACTAGCACAGGATCACAACATTAGTGGGAGATGTTGCCGTGTACGTGTTGGTGTGATACTTCCAGTTGTTTCACCTACGGTCACAAGGGCAAAACAGCAAATAACCTCAAGCTTTGGACTGTCAATATATACAAAGGGAATACAGTCTAATTTAGCAATAGAGAATTGTTTGAATGCTCACTTTATTTGCATCTTGACAAATACACAGTTTGTGTGGAACAAAAAAAATTATAAATTTATTTGATTGAATGATGTCTTTAACTTACACTGTATATCTTTGAACCAACATTGAAATTAAAGAGCCGGAAGCAGAATCTGATACACATGCAAGTTTTGAAAGTGGATTCAGAAATAACAGTATTGTACAAAATAATAATTACAGTTGTTTTTTTTTATAATTATCAAAATACACCTTCTTTCTTAGCACCTCTTTATATTTTTTTGTGTGTTTTGAACAAGCACCATTGTTTTCATACAGCACCTGGAGAATCCAGAGAGGAGGTCTGTGTCCCCTCATGTCGCCTGACCCCCTCTCGTGGTTACCTCCGATTCACCCTCCTCTGCCACGCGTTCAAATGTCCTTCACCTTTGCTCCATAACGTGGTTTAGTCATGTGGTTCGAGCCCTACAAGGGCAACAAGTATTTTCCTGGGTTACACGTACATACATGGAAAGACATGTTTGCTACACCATCTCTTATTCAAAACTTGCATGTGGCATAGAAAAGGGTGGGGGGCTAGAAATGGGGTTTGGTGGTACCCAACACGTCTCAACTTGACTTTCTTTGCTGGCCCCATCAAGTCCTTTTTTTTTCTTTTTTCATTTTTATTTAGCCAAGGAAGCAGACGGGCCCAACTTCAAACCCAAACTTCTGGTTAGGGTCCCCAAAGTCAGTCAACATGACATCGATGATTGGAACCTGATCGATTTTGGGAGTATTAATCTCCATCACAGTCTTTCCGTAGCCCTTCCTCGTCTGCAACAAGAGAGACACACACAGAGAAACAGAGGAACCAATTAGACGAACACATTCCAGAAAAATGCACGCACTCTGTCATGCCAATCATAGCTTTCCACTTTTCCTTGTTTCACTACTAATGTGGATTCACTTCAGAAATAATAGTTCTTTTCAGCGAGTGCCATAATGGTGAGAAACTGATTCCAACCATTCAAAGCTTGATAGTTTCTTAAACCTCTATTTGAAACACTACAGGACTAAATGTGTCAGAAATCATACTTGATTTTTACTTGAAGAAAAGCATTCCTCTTTTTTAGCTCTCTTAACTCAAAAATCTAACATGAAAGACAAATTCCAGAGCAGCAAAAAGAGCATACTGTTATTTTACTTCACATTACTCGTATTAAAACACTGTCATCTGAGTAATGCCTGCAACAGACTGACCTCAACCCCTCCCTGCTCATTGAGACAAACGGTATCAATGCACTGCACTTACCGCACATCCGTCTGAGAGGGCCTTGATGTAAGGGTTGTTGTCAAAGGACATCTCCTCATCGTTGGCGCCCAGGAAGCGCAGCGCCTTGTCGTAGCTGTCGCTGGTGGCGTCGTGCCACGCCACAGACTGGTGGCAGCTGTAGGTGAAGTTTTGCCTGGCCGAGGCCGTCAGTAGTCTGAGGAAGGTCATCTGCACCATGTTTATTGAGTTTCCATCGACGTCAACATAGGAAAGCTGTTTGTGGGCAAAGAGATAGACAGAGAGGGGTCAAAGGTCGGTAGCAAACGTGCCCACAGTTTCACTTAACAGATTTACTCATTTCTTTATTTATAAGGTTAAAAGAAAATAGTGTGTATGGGTCTCTATCTTACACTTTATTTTAATTATTTTATTTAATTATTCATCTTAACTAGAGCCACATAATAATCAACATTGCTCCTGGGAACTAACCAGAGATATTTTATAAATGATAGACGACACATGTGTTAAATGGTCTCATTACTGAAACACAAAGCAAGATGATGATACTTAGACTGCGTGGTGAGTATATCATAGTAAGTAAATTACTGTAAAATAAATTGTGAAACATTTTGGGTGCCCGGGAGAATAGAAATAGGATTCTGTAGATAAAATTAAGTCTGTAATTTACTGATGATGAAGGCAATTAAAGCTTGAAATGTTATTTCTATGACAAGAGGCAGCTGATCTGACAGTTTTCCTTTGTACTGTGTACAGTTTCTTTACATACAAAGATAATTTACTGGCCCAGATAATACTAAAGGATGATTTAGGTGAGGACCAATAATAAAATACCTGAAACAATTAGACAAAGGTTTCCCAATTAATATTCAGCAACCATGGCTGCCTCTGAACTCATCTAAATCACAGAGCAGCTGTTAAAAGGCTAAGGGTTGCAGGGTAACATAAATTTGTGTTGCTTTGTCACTATAACTTCTAACGTTACTGAATGGGGCCGCAGAACTTTAATCTAAATCAGCTGCTGAGGGTCATCAGAGGACATGTTGCATCACATTAAAGCCCTCTGCTCAACAAAGGCATATTTGCTCAAAGAGTCAGGCCAGACTGACGTCCGCTTAGATGGATTCTAGTAAATATCCCCAACCCAGGAGAACACTATATCACAGCATGGAGATTTCTACACTTAGACATCAGTGAGTCTAATGGTATTTTAATTCTGATTCATTATCTAATGACTGGATTAAATCTGGAGTCTCCCTCATCAGAAGTATAGAACACACAAGTATACCACTATGTGTCCACATATACGTGTTCTCTTCCCAAGTCGTCACATACTGGGGCTTTGTCAGTGGCTAAGTATCCCTCTGCATCTGCTGTTGACGTACCAGGATGCTGCTACCAACGCTGGGACGTCAACAGAAGCACATGGTTAGATTTACAAACAACACCATAGTTTGGCTCTACATTCATATGGGAAGCAAACACCAGGCTGCCAAGTGAAAGTCCTGGGTTTGTTGGACCAATCCACCTCACACCCGCCCTGTAGAGACTTTCCAGCTGGTTGTTACTGACAGCATTTCAACCTGACACCGGATTATGAACTGACGCCGCCAGGCCATGTATTTTACTGCCATGACAGGTGTTTGGCCAATCAGTGGCATATCATAACACTGTGAAAGGTTACATCTGGCCATGTTACATACTGATGCCGCCCCAAAAGGTGGCTTTTAGCGTCAGGTGTGTTATACCTTATATGGTTCCTCAGCAGCTCTTACACGTGGGTTAAGGTGCTATACTGCACCGCTGCTACTCAAAGAACAGGTTCTCTACTTGTTCTTACCCCAGTTAATTAAAGCTCAAGTATCAGAATTAAGCTCAAGTATCAGTAGAGTTGTTGTTCTTAACAGTTTCTCTATTAGTTCTTTGGCTTGGTTTAGTTTAGTTTACTGGGGAAAGAAATAAAACTTTATTTTAAAAAAGCCTACAAATAGTGTATTTCCAGACGATAACACATTAAAGCTGTGGCTCTAAACTTTCGCCCCCATGTACACAACAATATTCCAGGATTGTGTTTCTCGGTAAGCATTTAGCACAGGATACTGAATATTTTAAGCCAACCACTCATAACAAATGACTAATAGTTATTCATATTTTAAGTAAAGTGTCACTTAGAACAGTGGTTCCCAACTGGTCCAGGCACAGGGTCCAGATTTCAAGGTCCACACAGTTGAATACATTCAGCATCATACTTGCATTTTGCCATGTTGTTGAGCTAGTTTGCTGTCTCTGTCAAGTAGTCACTTACTCTACAGCAGGAAACGGCACTTCAAAATAAAACCTCTGTGCTGGAAATTTACTGTACATAAAAATAAAGGCTGTTTTTTAACAAACGTCACTTGCAGTCCATTCAGTATGGGCCCGTAACCCACCTTTGGAACCCGACCCACCAGTTGGGAACCACTGATTTGGAAGTATATTGACTCATCCATGGTATTATCTGGCATCATTTAAGGATCCACAGGCTCAAAAATGTAAAAACAATATTGTGCTACAAGGTTAATGATTCTATACAGAACTATTTGACAAAGGCGCTGTATTGCATCTTTAAAAGATGGGTGCTATGCTGCACCAAAAAATGTTCTTGATCCACTTTTGGTTCTGTTAACACCATTTTTGTTTAGAGTGTATTATTTTCTGTGTGGCGATTAAATACCACATGTACAGTACAGTCATACAGGGTACATGGTAGTTTAGCAGCACATGTATGGTTGTCAAAACAACATATTATTAGTATAATAATAGGTTTAGATAAACTGTCAACTCTTTCTCCCTACTTTGTCTTTCTAACAAAGCTTGAATGTAGAGAAACAAGAGGTCGACAGAAAACACATGACCCTGACTGGAACATTAACTTTGTGTGAACCTTGTCTGAACAGGTGCATTCGCAGGAGATGTACTGTACTGTGTAACGTTCTGTCACAGTCATTCTTTTAAAGTCTTTCCACTGTGGAAATACATCAGCATGACACGGTTTGATGGAGCAGGACAAACTTGCTCCTTTCATTTCTGACTACAAGAAATAGTAGCTGATGTTTACCGAGACGACGATTTTTAACTGTTCAAGGGCAGAGTGAGGACTGCTGGAATGCTAAAATGCTGAGGCATTCAGCCTGAATCCGCTGTAATGTTTTATTGATGCTCTTCCCTTTATATAGAACAGCCGGCGAATTGTAATGAATTGTAATGACAATGACTGAAAATGAGGCACTAGTTCAAAAGGATGTGGATTATTTTAACTAAAAGCCAATCTTGTTCATGATAAAAGCATATCCTTTGCACTTCTCTCTGCTCTGGCTTTGCCTAGCATATGAACACACTCAAACCATTAGGCCGTTTGGGATTTCTTTATGGGGAGCAACCTTGGGTCACTGCCTCACAATTTCATGGGTGGTGCTGCTCTTTGAGTCTATTAGCAGCTGCTTGCCATTTTGCAGTGTCTCTCCGCAGGTACATGGGAGAATGCAGGACAAAATAGGAGAGATGGAGCAATCCATTTAGTTTAGCACTGAGTGAAGGAGTTTCTGTTTTGTGCAGGGGATGAAAGGAGAGGAAAAATAAGACTTACTATTTTACCACGTTTAAATTCACTGAACCATGTCCCAGGAACTTCTTTGGGCCACGAGGATATTCTGACCTGTGGAAAACAGAACCAGACAGGCCATATTAATACAAGACATTATCAAGGGCATTATATTGAGTTATGAATCATGCTGTGAAGATGAAAAAAAAAGTTTGTTGTATAAAGCAGAGCCTCGAGGGTAGCATCAGAGTTTATTATCTGGGAGCAGGAGATAAACCTGTATGTTATGTTAATATCTTTGAAATATCGTTTTCACAAACTTCACAGAGGCAGATCATTCTATAGGATTTGCCTTGTGGTGGTTTTTGTGTTGTTTGCACAAAAGTGAATATCAAATCTGTACAAGCTCAGCCCCGAAGCGAATCAAATGGCGTCCTTTGACAACTTCAGTGCAGTGCTGTGCAGTTTGTTGATGTGTTGGTGTTTAACTTGATGGCTTAATATTTGATGAGAAATGATGATTAGAAATAGGCAGTTATGAATCTCGTGGGTACAAACCCAAAGTCACTTACTCCGTTAGACTTCTTATCTGGATAGATGCAGGTTTCGCCCCCGGCGGTGAAGTTACAGTAGACTTTGAAGGAATCCCCGGAGCAGCCTTGGTTCGGATCAATCCAGTATTCGCCTACGGAGAACCAAGCACACTCAGACATCCTGTTCTACTGACGTCCACAGAAAATGGCTTAAAGCTGCTTTTCAAAAATTAAGTGTGGCTTTATTCCTTGATCCTAAGTAAAATTCTGCTTTAAAGTAATTTACTGCTCATTTTCATGGCTTATACGCTGCTGGATAAAAAATATATTAGGATGCCTGGAGCAAGGTATAATTTATGTGCTACAATCTTGACAAAACGTCATAAACAGAAGCAAAATGAGAAAATCTAAACCAATTCATACTGCTGAAAATGACAACCTTTCATCATGCTTATTGCTCCACTTTGCATGTGGATAGCCATTAATGGTACTGAGGGCCCAGACGCTGTAAAATGACTTAATTACACTGCAATCAGCAGGCACGTATTTACCAAAATAGACAGATCAAAATTTACCAAAGGAAGAAAGGGGAAAGTTTTCACAGTGATGAGCCCAATTTTCTCTGGGCACTGTTTTCAACAGAAAAGTTTGTCAGAAAAACAGGTGTCTTGACCGAGAACAAAACTTGAGAGACTCTCTAGTGTCTCAATTACAGAGGGCTATGAAGCTCCTCTCCGCTGCAGCCTGACTTTGTGATTCACACTGATAAGAAGGGTTGTGCTTTGATTCAGCTCACCATCAGGGAACTCTGGGTGGCAGAGCTGCAGATCTTTGCATGTCCTGGCAGGGTTGTTTTGTGTGCCCATGGGGTATTTCATGCGTTCGATGTCCTGTTTGAGGTTGTTGAGTGAGCCGAAGATGTCCTCCATGCCCTCGCCGTAATCCATGATGGCGGCGGCTGCGTCTGACTGCATGTCACTGGAGCGCTTGGTCTTTTTGGGTGACTGGATGGGCAGAGGCTGGATAACTTCACCTGGTGGGCCCTGTTTGTTATGGTGGGGAAAAAACACTGTTTTAGATTCCATACATGAGTGACCTTAGATTTTGTACAATGCTGCAGCACTGTGACAATTTTAAACTAGTGGAAAAAGAGGCAACAGTACTCACAGGAGGACCAGGAGGACCGATTGAACCAGTGTCTCCTTTGGCACCAGCGGGACCCTGACATGAACATGAACAGACACGTTATCCAAGATAAATTTCACATACACACAGTGACAATGTGCTTTTCAAAACACTGAGAGTACTCACACTTGAACCCTTGGATCCTTTGGGACCTTGAGGACCCTAAACAAGATGGGACATAAGCACAGCAATTTGGCAAAGGCATTCTATTGTCAGTGTTGAATCTAAATGAATGACTGAATCAGTAGAAGACTTACAGGCAGACCAGGAGGACCTGGGGGACCGAGAGGACCAGAGGCTCCACTGATACCCTGTGATACAGTGAGATGGAAGCAGAAATCGGATGTATATTAAAGAAAGGGAGGGAAGTATTATTGTGAGGCTTGAATAATGAGTGAAATAAAGACGCTGGAATATAATGGCACAGAAGCAGGGACATGGAATGAATACTTAGTTCATGGGCTAAACAAATGCGTAATGGTAGAAGGCTTTCATATGGACCTCTGAGGTTTTTTTTATTAACTGAAATGATAGGATGTCTTTATTTTAGCCATCAAGCAAAGGCCAGACACTGCTCATCCTGCGAGATGCCATTTCTTTGAACCCAGCAATTCACAATCTTATGGCTCAATTTTGTCAGCAAATAAAGCCAAACAATATGAGGCCTATTTTCAGACCCTAAAATAGAAATGGTAAACTGAGTGAAAACTTTCTTGAAGCTCTTGTGCTCTGACAAAAGGGGACATTACGATTTCATTAGGCTTAATCTCCAGATACTTAATCCAACCCATCAACTTAAATCAGTAAGCCGGGGCAGTCCAAGGGCCACAGAAGGACAGAATAGCACATTCAGTCATTCTGCAATGTTTATTTAAAAATGGATGAAGGCTGTCATCGGCTCTTTATCGAGACGGAGCTTCAACCTTCTCTCAGTGCTGCTTTGTTTTTGTACTGCCTGTTTTAGTGGAGGGCTCAGTGGTTGAGAAAAATATCCTAATTTTAATGTTGAGGTTCAGAAGGAATCTCATTTCGGTGATTTGCACAATGAAGTTATATTATCACAGCAGGCATCAGACACACAGACACTGATCACAATGGAGGCTTGTGGTAAAAAGAAGATCCCTGTTTACAGTGATGCTCATTGGGAAACGGGGAAATGAGGAAAAGTGGTTGGACACCTGCTAATAGACTCTAAAACTAACAATAAATAATGCTCTATTCGGTCAGACCAAGGCTCAAAAACAGTGAAGGGGAGACCACAACTTTAAACAAGATGCCTTAAAGTAATGTTTTTACATCCTCAAGGCTCCAACACATTTTCACAAGTTTCACACTTTTCAGGACTCAAATTTCCAGACTTCAAGGTCGATTTTTTAGGCCATATTTGACATTTGAGTACAAATATCTGGATGTTTATATTATATTATTTATATGATCAGCTCTGATCAGATCGACTGATGAATTATCCATCGTGCAGCTCAAACTACACAAACTGCTGCTGAGGGAAAAAAGAATTCACGAAGAGTTCTGCCTGCGCTGCGTTCAGGGACCCCCAAAAACCTCTAGACACAGACTGACACAAAAGGACACACACACACACACACACACACACACACACACACACACACACACACACAGACAGACCTGGTTGTCAGCCAGTGCCACACATAGATTCTAATTCTGTTGGAAACACTGATATTATATTTGGGACTGTCAAGCCAGCCCTCAGAAAACTTGCATTTAACGCTAGTGGCCGTTCAGTCCACACTCCAAACATCTCCGCCCAAAGAGGAAGTTAAATAACAGGTTCTACCTACACTTCTCTCTTATTCCCTCTGTTGTATGTAACTCTGGACTCTGTCTCATTCCCAGGTCGTCAAATATAGAAGCTTTAGGATGGTGGTTCGGTCCAACTGCGAACCCCAAGTGTCAGTACTTGACAACCAGGAAATGAAACTCAACAATCACCTACAATTACATACAGAACCTTTAACATATTCAATAAACAAATAATATCATATCACTGATTTCCCCATTTTTTGTCTCTCTTATGAAAGAGAACCGAAAATGAGTTTAAAAAAAAAAAGTTTTCAGAGCGTCTGTGCAGCCTTCTTTATTCGCTGGCAGCCATAAAGGCATGGTATTTATACTCCGTTTACTTTTCTAATAGCTGCATCACTACATATCTCATATATGTTTGTGCAAGCTGGATTTGGTTTAGTTATAAGGCATTCGTAGCAGAGCTGTTTTGCAGGCTGTGACGTGCGGGCGCAGAGGCAGCTCTGCGTAGGAGATCGCATAAAGTAGCACATCATACTTCTTGCCTTGCTTTCATGACATTCAGCTTGCTCAGGTCTGCACTCGCTCACACACAGAGTGGTAAACATTTTGGCTGCCTGCTACAGACGTTATGAAAGACACTTTGCTTGTATGATCCATTCATTTTTAGGAATTCAAAATTTTATATTTCAGTAAACAAAACAGGGGCGAAAGTCTGGAGATACGAATAATTTTCCAAACTCTCTTTTCTTTTTTCCATAGTTATCCAGACCTGGAAATGACTAAAATCAAATTCTGTACTTCTACATACTTCATAGTAACCTTGAATATGAATGAGTTATCTGCTCTGTCAAAATCTAAAACCAACATAATGTTTTCTCACTGTGGATACTGGAGTGAGGAAGAGGCACTGCAGTGCAGTGAAGCCTTTCTCAGCAGGTTTTAATCAACAGCAAATGACTGTGGCGAGACCTGTGGCCACAGTGGAAGGGTAAAAGGTGGAGGGCAAATGGCCCGAGGACCGACGTGGGGATGGAGTCATCAATTACTTACACTGTCGCCCTTGCCACCGGGAGAACCTTGGGGCCCGGGCAAACCTCGGTCTCCCTTCTCTCCTTGCTCACCAGGAGGTCCGATCAGACCGATCAAACCTGGATGACCCTGTGGGATGAAAACAAATGTGCACACACAAAGAAGAGTCAGAGATAACAGCAGTGTCCCTTTGTGTGGTCAAACTTTAGAGCTGTTGCATGCATGTCTGACATAGGCAGAACTCTAACAGCTTTCCTCCACAGAACTGAAATGCACTTGGGAGGCTGTGAAGGGTGAAGTTTCATTACAATACAAATCCCCAGGCATTATAATTGAAATGTCTCTCCTGCAACAGACACACACGGAAAAAAACCCTGAACAATTCACAACACAAAGATGATGACTTTGAAATAGGCAGGCTCTAACCAGGCCCGATGATTTGACAGCATTAAAAACGCACAACATGCAACACAGTGCCTCCATTGTGTGCTTTTAAACTGCTCTCTCTCAAGCCATCATGTCAGTGTGTGGGAGGCAATTTAGATAGAGTAATGTGTGCTGTCTGAATATCCTTTGCAGTTATATTTCACCAGCCAATTTGACAGTGGCAGCGAAGAAAGGAGCAAGATTAGACAGATTAGGGTGATACATCACATTCAGCTGCATATTCAATCCTGTTAAGAGTTTTTCTCCCGCACCAGCTATGGCAAAAACTAATTTTGTTTCCTAAATGTTAACATAAGCTCTATTATGAACGCTGATGTGTGATTCAAAAAGATGTGTGATCAACTGCAAGGTCGTGGAGGCTCTATGCAAGCCTTGACTCAACCCTGAACCTAGATCTTTGTCCGCAGGTTCTTTACACTGTTTTCATGTTTATCTTCCAGCCTATTTGGAACGTGGGAGATGAAACCTGTTTGCAGTCAGACACAAGAAAAGGGGCTACACTCACCTTTTCACCTTTAGACCCAGGGTCACCTTTCAGACCAGGAAGACCAGGAGGACCCTGAACAATAATAGCAGAAGTTAAAAATCAGTTTCACAGAGAGAGAGGACAAAACAAAGACACAGCAGTGTGAGGAAAACAAGCTAGACAGAAAATTTAAAGGAGAAATGAGGCAATGGGGATGAAGAAACATGAAAGGGAACAAAAGAAGAGGCATAAAAATCATCAATTATAAGACAGAAACAGATGAAAACCATCCATGTATAACAGATATGACTTACGGGGACAGTCCAGCTTTTTTTGTTTAACCTGACTGATCTTAAAAACGAGGAAACTTCTTGCCAAAGTCTGTCAAAAGTGAAAAATATGCCTTCCAACTACTCAAACTCTAAAACAGATAAATAGGGAGAAAGACGGAGAGAGAGCGAGATATTATGCATACTAACCATGGGACCAGGTGGACCATCTTGTCCTGGGGCGCCGGGCAGTCCTTGTTCACCCTGTGAAAAGCCATTCAATTGCAGTGAGCATTATAGCCTGCTGTATTTTCTCTGGCCTGCCATCGATTTGCTGTGCTCAGCATGATGATTAATAGCCCAAACGGGGGGGAGAAAAAAGTGTGCTGGAATAAACAAGCGAAACTAAAGAATAAGCCAAATGGGTGTATTGATTATTCCATGAAGTCTATCATCATGCCTTAGCGGTACCTTTTTATGTGTGGACACTGTGGGTGTGTGTCTGTGTGTTTGAGAGAGGATCTGAATGTGAAAGCAGCATATGGCAGGGAAAGATCACTGTTGGAGCTCTGACTTACAACGGGGCCGGGGATTCCACGCAGACCCTCTGGACCGGGCTTTCCTGAAGGTCCCTGAGGTCCGACTGGTCCTGTTTTACCTGCAGGACCCTCGGCACCTGCCTCACCCTGTATGTGGATATACAAGCGTTGTGAATGCATGACGTAGGCTGGAAAATATAACACAATTCAGAAATATACTGGACCTGGCTGAGAGTAGCACACAGCTGATGTATTGTTTTAATATTTTCGGATAAAAAAAACTGCTGATATTTATGATATTTATATTTAATCAAATTCAAATAGTTTTCACTCTTTCTTCTATAAAAGAAACTGAGACATTTGTACCTTGGAATTCAGAGTAAAACATCTCGCACAATCTCGCTTGAAAGAGAATTAGATGTGTTTTTTTAATACCCAATTTTCTTGAAATTAAACATGTGAAAGAACAGGATGGATAAACAGATAAGTCAAGGTCAATTAGACAAAGATTCATGTTTATTATTTATTTGTATAAAGATCAAAATATCAAGTCTGCTGTGAATTCTTGAAGAACTGTGATTGATTTATAATTTTGTGTTTGGCTTCATTTTTTAAACTGGATGACAATTTTGTTTCTTAATGTCAACCCAATAAGACAAGCTGTTTTATCTGTTGCATTCATGTGTTGCATTGTGTTTAAGTGTGTGTGACTAGTAATATATAGAATTAAAAAATCTACATGTGCAGCTACCTCTAAAATCTGCAGCACATAAAGCACACTTGATATGTTGTCAGGTTTTCTTCGGAGCCTCTCGGTATCGCAAAGTATTTTTATCACTATTCAGCTGCGGGCTGCTTTTAGCTTTAAATTATGCTGAGACAGTATGCAGAGTGTAGATCGGGTAAACGGGGACAAGTAAACAAGAGTTATCAAATGAGCCAAAGTGCTCCTCACCCTCCAAATGAGATTCAGAACAGGCACAACAATATACGGTGCTACATCCTGCTATGTTTTCATTTCAGGTTCATGAGAAAATGAGTATGGCCTCAAGATCAAAGTGTGCGCGGCTGACTGACTGTTAATCTGAAATACATCAGTATGCACGGAGTCTGGACGGAGCGCATGAAAGTAAGATATCAAGTGTGAGCTGCAAGCTATTCACAGATTACAGTTTACTGCAAAGTGGTCAGAGCTACCTCACTGATTATACAGCTGTCTTTTGAAATTTTCAAGCACACATTTAAGGCAGATTTCCAAGATAAAACATATAAAGTGTTTCATTAAAGGTCATCGTTAAATGCAGATATTTTTAAGGAATCCATTAGCACATAGACAGTTTATAATACTAACATATTATAGTAGTACAGTGCACTGGAAAATTAAGTTTTACACCCAAACTTGTGTAACTAGATCAGCTGAGAACAGAGGTGTGTTTTGTGTTTCATTTGATTCATATTCAGCATGCACTCGCTAGTGTTAATTGATTCTGCCAATGCACAAAGCAACAGATCACGTGTAGATTCAGACACCAATGGAACCAGGAGATTGGTGTAAAACAACTGCAAACTCAGAGAAACTTCATTTGGGCTCTGATTCACACTAAATAGAGAAAAGCCCGATAACTCTGACTACCTGAGGGCTAGACTCCTTTTGTCACTCTTGAAATTAAGCCACAGCACAATGCAAGAAACAAGTGAATCTTAGTTTTACTCAAATAGGCTGCATCCATAAATTTCCATCTAATCTTGGGTGGAAATTAAATTACTTCTGCGTTTTTGTGCTTTTAATTCAAGAAGGGGAACAATGTGGGTATGGTGAGGGGAGAGGGCGGGGGGGGCAGCTGAGGGACTTGCTGAAACGACTCTACTGTGTGAGGGATGAATTGATTTTGTTACCTTAGCGCCCTTCTCTCCTTGCCTGCCCTCTGCACCAGCAGCCCCCGGAGGTCCCTGAGGAGGATGACAGGACACTGCTTTAGCATTTCAACACGACATCAACACACAGTAACTACGACAGGACAGTACAAACAAGTGAATGTTCACCATATTGATCTGTCACAGTATTTCAGAGGCTTACATCACTGCTTCATTTTTAAAATATGTACCATGTTGCTTCCTGTATGCTGTATAAATGCTTTAGTTTTAAACTCAGAATGATCATCACTGGCAGTAGAGATTTTGTCAGGTCATCTCCCCAGCCTCTTGGCATTTCAGTTTACTTTTATTAGATTCCATATTGAACATTTGTCTTGCCTGATAAATACCTGGTTGGTGCTGTCTTTCCAACGGGGCTGATAATCCAATGCCCTTGAATCTGCACTGCTTTAGCTACGTCAAGATCTATTTGAATGACATGGACAAGCCTTTGTCTGCCCTCGAAAACATGCAATCACGCAGCCATGTGTGAATGCACTCAGAAAACACACACGGCCCTCCTCAGACATGCCAAGGGTTGGCAGGTCATCTTTTCTTTCTGGTCAGGAGCTCTCAGGCCCACAACGCTTTTTCTTTCAACTCCACCTCCAGCCGTCCCTCTTCAAACCCGCTCTCCATCCAAATTCCACTCTCATCTGGCCGACTGAAGCCTGAGTGCTATTGACTGAGAGCCTATAATGTGAGCTTGCCTCCTGTCTTGGAGCTTTCATCTTCTCCTGATGTGAAACTCTCACTGGTGGAGAAGAGGCCGGCTCTTGATCAGCACAAAGAGCCATTACAATTGTAGCATGATATACAGTGACTAGAGTCAATGTGTAGGTGCGGCCTCATGGCCAAGGTTGTGCCTTGACCAGATGGGGCACCTTTTTGTTGGCTCTGCAGCATCAGGTGAATGAGACACAGTTTATTACTGTTCTTAACTGCATTAAATTGCTACTGAGAAAGGATAAAACTATGAAAAATTAAGTAGTGACCTGAACTCCCCAAAAAGAATTAAAGCCATACGAGGTTAATAACATTTCCATATTTCTTTCTTCAACAAGCAGAGTTGAATACAGTTCCAGTATTAAGGCATTAGCAAATCAGATGAAACCAAATTTGCTGCTGTGCTAAATTGACTAATTCACAGTCAGAGGCTGTGCTGAGGAGAGATTTAAGGATTGTTGCGATTTTCCAGAGGCAAAACGCTGAGAAGACACAAAAAGGGCCAACAGATCCTAAACAACTCTTGCTGTGGAATTATGTATTCAAAGGAGCAGCCTGGTGGGGAGCAGCAGGGATCATCTTAGGTCCCTCTTTTTTTCCTGAAGCGATTAAAGACCTGTGAGTGATAAAATAGCCCCTTTCCTTACCATAATCCCTTGGCCATTTAGGTGCAGCATATGCTGATACCATGCTAAATACTCAGAATGTAAATTTCGTCGGGCACATTAGAAAAGCAATCAACCCTGGTTTAAAAATGCATGACATGTTTTTCCTCCCATTGGACTGAGCCTTGGAGTCGTTTTTTGAAATGCAGTCAATCACTTGAGAGATTGTGACTTTTCTTTCAAATTGAGGAGAATGCCTGCTCATTTTCATGTGGACTCTGCGCTTCACATCATATTGGAAATATGTTAATGTTCCACCTCAGATGTGCGCATTCAAAAAGCAGCTTACTGGCTTTGATATGTCACTCAGTTACCACAGGATGCATTAAAGGAAACTACTTACTGGATAGAGTGAGAATGGACATCACAAAGACATAAACTTTTAATGTGGTGAAATCTTTGTATTTTATATTAGCTTGGATTTGTTTTCTCAAAGTAGAGACACAGCTCCTCTCGTAAAGGCTGCCAGTGATGATAATCCAATCACACAGCAGCACATTAAAGATTAAAGGTTTTCATTTTACTTCATTCTTTTTTGGTAGACACTCCTAAAACCAACCCTTCTCCTCTCGTAACCTCTTAACAACTTTACCACGTCCATGTTATGCCTTTGTTTTGCTCTAACTGTCAGTCAAGCAGCAATGGATCAATAATGTGTCAGACTCGCTATAGCTCTCTCGCTTTCTTCCCACTGCCACAAGGACGTAAATGAGTTTGGAACCCACGGCTCTCTTTTCCAGCTATTTTTTTGGTAAGCCTTTTCAATTTCTTGCTAAGGGAAAAAAAAGAGATTCATGATTTTCACATCCTGCCATTCATTTCTCAGCAGGCTTTGAGGCAGATTTCTTCACAGACAGCGCAACGCCTTGACCCCTTAAATCTCCCACTTTGTTTTCCCCACTCTACTTTTAATGAAAATGAATCTCTCCTGCTTTACTGCCAAGATTGAGTTGTTCAGGAGGAGCTGTTGCAAAGCAAGGCGGGGTACCGGTCTGTTGGCTAAGGAGCCGGAGTACAATGCCAACAGATACACACTCCCTTCATCTATTTTAAAAAAGGACTGAGACACTCCACGTGGGCTTGTTGAGTCATGGTTTTATCACTGACAAAGGCTTTGGTCAGCAAGAGATTTCATATCAAAACAACTCACTTTTGCAATGATAAAACGCCAACAGTAAGAACCATCAGACCGCTCTGTCATGGGATGCACAAATAAAACACTGTAGTAATTTTCATTTTAATGGTCTTAGACTTACTCTCTTGCCAGGTGGTCCAGGTGGGCCAGCTTCTCCTGATGGACCTGGAGGTCCCTGAAAAAAAACATTTACAGACAATAAAACAACTTGTATTAACAAATGACTCAGTGCTGATATGAATTTTGATGAGAGTGCAGCGTGCTTCAACAAATCTCTCGTTACGTCTGCCAAAAGGACAATAACACAGAGAGCATATTGACATTTAGGGAATATTCAACCCCAGGAAAGTCCAAGCCAAAACTCAGAGTTGGATGCGGCACTGCCTGAAATGATACGTACTGGGCTTCCTGAGACACTCTCCCAATTATCTCTGAGTTAATTGCAAGCAATCAAACCAATTTTTTATCATCTGCATTGGTAAATATTTGGCAGTACAAAAAAGAGACGGCAGAGTTATTGAGCTGTTTTATAGGTTGAGCACACAGTTACATGTAAATACAAATAACAGAAGGACAGATATGTTTCCCTCTCAAACAACACTGAGCCGGTTTATCATATTTTAATAAACCCTCTAAACACTATTTTCCACTGAGTTCATAAACATTCATTCATTCAAAAATCAAATATGTAACATTCATGGAGTAAATAAAATATCTTCGGTGTTTTTCTTTGGCAATGATAAAGGCTCATTTACATTCATAAATGTTAATAAGAGTTGTGATTCGGTGCGCTTTACACAGGGCCAGCACATTGCTGTTTGGCTTTTATTTCTAATCATACTTAATGAGTGAGTCTGCAAAGCAGATAAGTCCATTTACCCCACACCCAAGAGTATGGAGTAAATATCATGAATTAAAATGCGGCAGTGTAAATTATTTACTGACTGGATATAATTACAGCTTTTACTGCAGGCAAACTTGTGGCAGACTACTATAATATAAAACAAACGTAAACGAGACATATTCATACTCATTCATATACAGTGACAAAGTAGCTGATTGCTAAGATAATTACATTATATTATTTGCTTGTAAAGTGTCCCACAAGTGAACCATATAGAGTACGTGATATATATACACATGCAGTCATTTGTTCAGTCCAAATACTGTGAAATGACTACTTACCGGCTGACCGGCCTCACCATCCTCTCCCTTCTCTCCTGATTCTCCATCAGTGCCCTGTAAAAAAGAGATATTCCAGTTAGATAATGTCTCACACTGAAAATATCTATCTATATTCCAACTATCATATTGTTATATTTATGGATTTAAACATATTCACAGGATGATTTACTGTGTATAGGCCTGTATGGAATAAATACTGCTTTAAAACGTTATACTTACAGCAACACCTGGCTCTCCAGGAGGACCAGGGTCTCCAGGGAATCCAACAGGACCCTTGAAGAGGGAGAAATGAGATGCATCAGTGTGGCAAAAGCAACCTGAGGCACTGCTGCGGAGACATAATTTCCCTGGATACAGGTATTAAGGACATGCTTAGTAATTTAGACAGTGATTTAGTCCTGGTGTACCTGGTAACAACCACTGAAGGCAATTTAATGGACTTAATGATGATGTTGCAAATCCACGAGAAAAAGCCTCGCTGCATTCCATTACCACGCAGGGATAAAATATAATCTCCCTCAATAAAAAGGCTTTTTAGTTCTTGAATATGGTCTAGGATAAAATTGCCCGCCTCAAGGCCGGTGGGGGACACATCCAGTACGCAATACATTTGAGCCTGTTAGACTGAGTGCTGGAAAACACTCTTTGCAGATTTTGAGACTACTTGGCGGACTTACAGGGTTGCCCTTTGGACCGTCATCTCCAGGGGGTCCTTTGGCACCGGCAGGTCCAGCAGCTCCAGGGGGGCCAGCCTCTCCTTTCTCTCCTCTCTCGCCTTTAGGTCCCTATAGTGGTGGGGGGTGGGGGAGGGCATTCATTACATCAGAACAGTACCACAGGGAGCAGCATTTCTATTTAACAGTCTACACTGAACTCAGTGGTGGACACAGGCTACAGAGAGAGACTGGATCCAAAGCTGATATCTGTGTGTGTAATGGAAGACAACAACTGCTGTTGTGAAATGAGACTGTAAAGTGTACATGTGTTTCTCAGCACCGTGAGCTCTTAGACATGATGTTACTGTGCCTCTACTGTCCTGGTACAAAGGGACAACTCACTGTAATCTCAGGTGGAATGTGCAGCATTTCAATCACTGAAACCTCCAGCTTCTGCAGCTCTATTCGTGCTGATATAATAGTGCACTCTTCCCGTTTTGTATGATAGAGTCCTTGTGCTTCTTTGTGGCATGAAGGAATTCTCTGAATTGTGATTTGATTGCAGTGAGATTGTCCCGTATGTCTCTATTCACTGCCCTGCATTTAGACAGTCAGCTTTTTCTGTTCCACTAGATGGAACTCTTTAAAAGATGACAAGAGCAGGATGTTCTCACTATTTGTACGTCTTAGTACGAAAAGTATTGCACCAAAATTTGTACGCTGCAGTCACGTGACCAGTGCACTGACACAAGGAAAAAAGGAAGCTGTTCGGAGCAGTCTGGTTAGGAGGAAGGTAAGGGTGGTGGATGGGTCAGAAAATACAGGACTTGTCCCCAGGAGACTGGTGCTTGGAACAGTGTGAACTTTGAGTCGTTTCACGGTACGTCCTCACCATGTTTCTTCTCCTATATCTTGCCAGAGTAACTTTACTTGCCTAAAACTATCCTCCATAACTTCATGTTAGCCCTATGTTATGTTGCAAACAGCTAGCCACATTAAAAAAACATTTTAAACACTGTTTAAGCATTTTATTCAATATTTCTACTTTTACAGTTTGATAATAGTCTTAATAGTGTTTTACCATTAACTGTAAATTTATTGTGTATGTGGCTAAAAGCAGTGTAAGTTTGTTTAATGTACATGATTACTGAGTGCAGTTTTTAATGGATGGGTGGGGATGAAAGTGAGCGTATAGCTAAATTAAAATATCTAACTGCAACATTTGTGTTGGATATTGTACATAGCGCCTTACAAAATAAAATTAAAAAAAAAACAGTATTTATTGAGTTATTACTGTTCCAATGCCTTCAGTACTAAAGGTAACACCTCACTGTAAGAAGAGTATAAGAGTAAAAGAATAACTGAAAGGCATTAGGCGGGGCTGTGCTTATGATGGGGACTTAAGCTGCACACTGACTTTGGAAATATCAATGACACCAGCAGTGTGATAGCGAACTAGCAGGGGACATTATAAATGCTTGCAATCGTGCTCCTCTGCCACTCCCACTGGAGATACGCCATCTTTTCAATCTGCTGTTATACCTCAATAATGATAAATGAGGCAGCGGAGCTAATAGAGCCATCAATGATGGGTGTTTGGTAAAAGTTAAAAAAGCTAATCAAATTGTCATAAATCTCCTTCTGGCAATAACACAGGCAAGCATATGGATATGGTAAATTCACATGCAATCCTTTAAAATCCTTTAAAATTAAAATTGACATTCACTATAACAAACACTATAATAGAATTACAGCAATTTCAATACATGCTACTGGAGAGGACTTACAAAACTTTTAAAGTCCTTCACTTCTGCACTGTTGTAGCTATCAACACAGCTAAAAGCTGCACTCAGCAGTGTGTGCCTGGTGTTTTGATGCCAACCTGCTTCATGGTGGCTGCAATCATTGTTCTTTAGGACAGAAGCACCAGGCGTATCCTCCTGGTAATTATGTCTTAAGAGTCTGGGAAGAGACTCAATTTGGCAGGCCATGTGGACATGGGGTGCAAAGCAGAGGAGCCATGCTGAGATGAACTACCAGCCTCAATGCGAGGAGCAATTACTTTCAGTGTGATGAATACACAGTGTCACTCTGAAGAAAAAAACCTTCTCGTTAGATTGGATTTTGCTATATTTGCCTAAAGCTATCTATTGAGCACCTGTTTTCCTGGCAATAAGCTACAAATATATGTTGCTGATGCTACTGATACTGCTTTCTACCTTGCACAAATACATTTTACCAGCCTCAGTGGTGTGAGCATTAAAGTAATGTAAGAATCTAATATGTTACATGTGTTGATAAGCAAGATGCACTATACACACAAAAGAAAACAAGATGCGCTTACATACACGACTGCATACAGACATGAGACATTCCTGCAACACATATTCAGTTTGTCAAACTGGCAAAACAAAAGCAGAGCTCACTTACCCCAGTTCCAGGCTCTCCTGGTGGTCCTGGGTTTCCAGCCTCACCTTGTTCACCCTGTGGTTAGACAAATGTCAGTGTCTGGACAGATCAACCTTCAGCCTCACACATGGAGAGCCAAAATGCATCATTTGAAAACAGTCACACCTACTCTACCACTACACTTCTTACATATTAACACTTTATGATGTTATCAATATCAATAATAGCCAGGCGTGTAACTTAACCAAGTCTGTAACTGTAGTTGATACAAGGGTGTTAAAAGTTACTGTGTTCCAAGTGCCCCCTTAAAGAGTTGGTAGCCCCTCATTTTTTATTTCCCCGAGCCATTTTAACTGCTATAGTACAGCATTAAGCATTTATAGAGCAGCCGTCTGCCAAATGGCAATAAAATGGACGAATCTAGTTGGAAGCGTTGTAAAATAGACATTAATAGTGTCACAGCACTAACTCGGACAAAAAGTCTGGGCATATGAAATGAATGGACTGCAGGTGGTAACAAAGGGCTGCAGCTGGATGGTCTGGAGTGGGCTTCGAGGGGTGGGCCTGCAGTATTTCAGTCCCAGTGCCCAACATCACTTTAGGCAGAAGTTGTGATTCTTACCTTCTCACCCACAGATCCCATGGGGCCGACACCACCTGGAGGGCCTTGTGGACCCTGCAGCAGGAAATAAAGAAAGAGATGAGTCATCATCCGTCACCTTGGGGGAGGATGCTTGATGATATCTTGACATTGCAATGTTAGAGTGATGAGGTAAGGCCACAATCTTACATGGAACAGATCCTTTTTAATACATGCAGGTTACACCATTTTGCATAAACACAGTGTTATCAATTAGCTGTACGTACATCAGCTCCACTAGGACCCTGAGGACCTCTGGGACCAGGGGGACCTGGAGGACCCTGCAGAAAGGAAACACAGCATTATTAAGGTGTACTAAATGATTAAAAGAGTGCTTACAAGAAGCAGATGTGTCTCTTACCATGGGGCCAACATCACCGTTCTCTCCCTTCTCACCAGGAGGTCCAGGAAGCCCCTGAGGACGACAAAAATGAATAAACAATTATATTATCAGAAAAGGAAATAATCACGTTACAAGCACGAGGTCCCGTTGCATGAATAAGCAATGGTGTTCTTGATGATTTAAATTTGTTTGCGCTGTTAAATGCATTCATGACAGCTGTTCCTGCTTGATATTTAATTTTTAAATTTGATTTGACTGCTGGAAAACATTGTAGTGATGCACTGAAGTATTAAATATGTCTTTGGGCCAGAACATGCATAAATGAATCTCTTGAATCCATGTTTTAAATGCGGTCTAGTCTTATTATCTGTTCAATGAAATATTCAAAGGATATACGCTAAGCAAGGTCAGGAACAAGTCTCCTGCCAGATGAACCATATACCTTAAAAAACAGTGAATCTTCTGCAGACAAACTCAAGAGAGAACTAATAGAATCAGAGGACGTGCAATCACTATAGTCATTTTTTAATACACCAAATATTTCAAGACATGGTAGGGCAAGTATGTCACACATTTAAGAGGCTAACTTGGCTAGAATTTTTGAAATAGCTGAGTTTTATTGTGAAGAACTCAGCGATGTGTCTGATACCTCCTCACTCAGATGTGAGCACAACAGCGTTTTTACCTTACTCAGAAATACTCAGGCGAAGGGGAGATGATTTTATTCTACCATTCTGTCCCCGGCTCTGCTAACATGTAAGACAAGCCTCCTGTTCTGTTTGCTTTCCCTTTTGTAGTCAGTGACGATTTCATCTTCGCACAAAGGTGCAGACATAGATCCAACTCACTCATGCATGTTAAATGAGCAGCGTGGTCAGACCTCAGATGTTCGTTTGATCCCTGACATTTCTACCAGTAATTGCTGTGATTAAATTGCTGTACCCTGCCTCGCCTTCTGTGTGTGTGCATTCCTCTGCATGTGCTTACAACCTGAGCGGACACTTTACTGACTGTATGTGTGCATAGTGCGTTCATGCCCCTGTTTGCAGAGCATCTTCAGCGGGTGCTAAAAGCGTGTGCAGCCGCATGCTGATTCCTGCCGTGCTGAGAAATCTCATCTGTGTAAAGGTCTCCTCCAGTCTGAGATCATTAGCGGCACTTCTAATTATGCAGCAAGGTAAATGTGCTCGATGAGGAAGTGACTATTGGAGCAGGTCAGTCCACACAATTAATGGAATCGCGATGGGAAGTGAATTACTCCCAATTAAAAGTCCATTGAATACAATCCTGCAGAGATAGGATAGTACCTTGAAACGATGTGCAGTGGTCTATGTAATTTCATCAAGACAATGACCCTAATCTCTGCAGTAAACTCTTTACATGTTTAGCTTAAGGAGTCGATTACTAATAAAACAGATAATTACTAACAAATACAAAGGGGAAGGCCTATCTCGTTAGATTATTACAGCGGTGATACAACACATAATTAAGCCTAGTTGTGGCGCAGATTGGTTTATGAGTACATTTTTGTGTCAAGCTCATCTGCCCTTTCTACCCTAAATCAGCTTAAACTATGTCCTTGGATGGGTAGAGTCTACTTCACCACAAACCTGTGGATATCCGGAAATGTTGTTGATCAAAAAGCAAAACATAGCACGGATGATATGCCTTTTTCTAAAGGGGTGATGGAGGACGGATGTTGCCAGCGAATGAAGGTGAGACATGTAATCATCGCAGGTCAAAGCTCGGTCACTGTACAATACACTCCACAGATCCGGTTAAAGCAGAGTGAGGAGCGCAGGTGTGTGAGATTGTGTGTCTGCTTTTGTTTGCACTGTAACATGATGTGGGATGAATGTCACACAGTGTTGTGGCCCCGCACAGTTTAGACGGGTAATTTAGTCATCCTGATTCTAACATATGTCATCTGTAGACACTGCTGCTGCTATTGCAGGCAGAATGAGCGGGTAAATAACAGATTATTATTGCAGCAGTCTTGTTAATAGTAACGAAATATAAGAGATGCATAAGATAAAAGAATAAATATACAGTGAGTGGCTTTAACTACTCGATAAAGTATGTCATAAATAAAAAATAAAAAGATGAATTCCTGATTGTTTTAAATTCAGGTGTTCTAGTCCTCTGTGTTTCTTCTTCCCACCCCTTGTGAATACTAAATCAGCTCTTCCTTCTCCATCTACAGGTGATTATAGCTTAGCACTGCTTCTCAAACTTTTTCCTTTGAAATATTTTTACAGCCAAGTACCTCCTGACCAGCGCAAAACATTTTTGGTGGGGGGAAAAAATGAAAAACAAGCTGTAGCAATAGACTCTCAAGTCCAAAAAACACCGTCACAGCATGTCTTAAATGACGCATTTCATGTGTCATCCATAGCACAAACCACACGCATGCCATGGCACGTCGACAGGACCAAACTGAATATGACCGACAATATAAAGCATATAAAATAAATATGAAGTGACGCCCTGCATTCCGGATCCTACTGTGTGTTATTTCAGGCATTTCATCACCTGAGGAGCCAATCTCTGCAGTCATACATGGTTAAACAGGAAATCTCTTTTTTAATATTATCTTTATGTAGCCAGGGTTATGGCTCATAAAGGACTTGATATTTTTATACCGCAGTGATGAATTTCTCATCATCCAACGTGACAGCTACAAGACCACAGAAGAAGAAATGCTATCACTTAACAAGGGACACAGTCAAGGCACATTGGCAGTACAGTGGAGTCTGAGTCACTGGGGTTGGACGTCCACCTGGACCAATGTGTCCCTCACCACCAGCTTCATGTGGTTTATATAGAAAATAAATGGGGCGGCTGTTTTGATGCACATCATATACCACTGGTACGACCAAATGTATTAAAATTTTGATTAAAGGGATAGTTTGGGGGTCGTCGGTGGCTTGGTGGTAGAGCAGGTGCCCCATGTACAAGGCTGTTGCCGCAGCGGCCCGGGTTCGGCTCCAGCCTGTGGCCCTTTGCTGCGTGTCACTACCTCTCTCTCTCACACTTGTCTGTCCTATCAAATAAAGGCTAAAAAATGCCCCAAAAAATATATATATATAAAAAGGGATAGTTCGTATTTTTTTAAAGTGGGGTTGTATGAGGTACTTATCCATATCAGTGTGTTACCAACAGTAGATGACGGACAACATGCCCCAGTTTAGAGGAGCAAGCAGGAGTACCGCCACAGAAGCTAAGGAATGTACTGCTGTGGACTGGATCAGAAGCAAAATTTTGAGTTTGAGGGTATGCTATATTTAGAATATTTCCTCTGCTTTACCTCGCCATCAGACAGCTCTTTTTGACAGGGAACTAAAGCCAGTATCTATGTTCTCTTTAAAGCCACCAGACTCCTTTGACATAAGCAGTAATTTTTCCACACAGAACACAAGAGGTGCTGCTGTAGCACTGCCTCGATTACATTACTAAAGTCACACAATAACACAAACAAACTGATCGAGGCAGCTTTAGACCAAAAACTACTGTGCTTTAAAGATAAAGGAATAAAGGAATATAATGGCTTCAGTTCCATGTTGGAAAGGCCATCTGACAGAAAGGTAAAGCAGTGAAAATAATCTCAATATAGCATACACTTAAACTGATATTGATTTTTTTTTACCTCATGCAACCCCACTCCAAAAATAAAAAAAAAATCCCTTAATCCCAGATAAGTAAATGCAACATCCATTATCTAATGTCACTGTCTGTATTGTCTTGTTTTATGTGGAAAACTACTGATATGAATGAAACTGCATCAGAAGCAAGTGGCACGACCAAACCTCGATGGCAGAACTTTACCTATGTCGTAGAATAAGTTCGAGGAGCTGAATATGGTACTAAAAGCTTTGAGAAGACGACTGTGTTTTGCAGCATGTGGAGCAGCACAGAGCTGAGCCTGGTGGGACGAGGTTGTGGAGGCAGAACTGGCTTTTATTCTGGCTTCTATTTGTCCTTAATTTTAGTACATATAAATGCTGCTGCCTCGCTGAACATACTGTGTGTCTTTACACATTATGCCTTTTATGCTTATCTGAAAATGTTACAGTAAATTCATGATTTACACAATGTTCATTGACTGAAGGTCTTAATGTACCCATGACACTGACAAAAATACATGTATAATAAATGTGAGTATATAACCATGTGTAATCACAGCTTGCTATGTAAAATAAAGACTTGTAATAGCCAGAGCGTTATCCTGGACAGCTGCTTACATGACACAAACTGGATTACTGTCAAATTACTGCACCATATGGCTCATTGTATATGATTACTGTAAATGACTGTATGTATTTGTAGAATATGTTTGCACATGTGCACGTGTGTGGATGGCACTTACCTGCAGACCGATGGGACCAGGAGGTCCAGGGAAACCTCTTGAACCTTCATCTCCCTTCTGTCCAAACATACCCTGCTGACCTCGGGGACCAGGCTCTCCATCGGCTCCCTGAGAAAACACACACAAACACACTGTTACTGTGGCCCTCTCTCTTAACGCTGAATGTATTAGCATGTGTTTAAGAATATTTCTAATCTTACAACTACTTGTAAGGCATAAATATTCATATAAACATATGCGTATTGTTTAATGATAAAACACAGAAGGGCCACTAATTAGAAAGCTTTTTAACTTTATGATTTTAAACACCTGGTATCTGATACTTAGTCTTCATCGGGAAAAATCCCCCAGCTCATTGAAAACTAAGTGTTTTAGGGGTCAGTTTGTAAAGCTCATAAGTGGTCCATTACGTTGGTCTCATTAAGACAACTGTACTCACAGCAGGACCTGGGGCACCAATGGGACCTTGAAGACCAGCTGGACCAGGAGGACCCTGAACACAAACAAGAAAAGATTTACACAGATGTTAAAGCACTCATGTATCACTAAATGCTCACTGTTATTTGATGACGGTGTTAGTGTGTGGACAATATGTAACACCACAAACTCTGGCTGGATGTAAATGTGTGTGCAAGTAAGGAATGAAAAGATTTTGCTTCCTGTAACGCACCTGTTCTCCCTTGTCGGCCTTGCTTCCTTTCTGACCGGGCTCTCCAACCTCTCCCTGGGAAAGAGAAACGCACACACAAACAAACAGTCAACCGTCTCAGCTGAGCTTCACTTCCTTTCTAAATGTCAACAGCTTATGAAACAATCATTGAAAACCCTCTGCTTTAGACAAACAACTATTATCTGCAGCTATAACCGTATGGATGCACAAATAAGGAGATGTAACTCTTTGTTGCTCTGTAAACCTCTGCAGGAACATATGTCTGATAGTAACCTTATGGGGCATAATGATCGTAGGAGATGAAAGGAGCGACAGTATTTCACTTTTACATCTCCTCTAATTGTGATTGCTGGCGCATTTGGTTATGAAGATGGATAGGCAACAGTCAGGGGAAGAGAGACATATTTTCCATGCAGATGGCCTGGGTGTGAACATGGGGATGAAGATTGATTGGCAATCTGGTTCAGTCCCAAAACATATCCCAGTTTGGGAATGAAAAAGGACCTGTAACTGGGGCAACAGGATGGGATGGGTTTGGTTTGGCTGACTGACCTTGTCACCATCCTCTCCAGGTGGACCCTGAGGTCCAGCAGGTCCAGGCAGACCAACAGGACCCTGGACGCCGTCACGACCAGCAGGACCTTGAGGCCCTTTCTCGCCCTAAAAGAACAAAGACATTTGTTTTTATTATATTTTGAAAAGTAGCAGAGCTGAAGGTCAAAGGAAGAAAAAGACAGAAATAAACTACATGGGCAACAGAAAGATTTTGTGTCAGCCTCTGTAGCAAGGGAAAAATACTTACAGGTGCTCCCTTTTCTCCAGCAGGACCCGGGGGACCCTGAGGGCCAGGTCTACCAGACAGGCCAATTGGACCAGCTGAACCAGCAGGACCTCTTTCACCAGGAGAACCCTGTGGGAGTGAGAAACAGAGATGATGAGAGGAAGATAAAAAGCAGAACCTGTGTTATGTTTGTTGTGGAGAGAAGGAAACATATTTCAGAGCTTTGTTAGCCTCCCCATAAACATAACCTGAGTATGCTGAACAATAACCACTGCCATTAAGACATCTACAAAGCAAGACCCAACTGAGTCCCACTGCTAATGGATCAACACAGGCATACACACCCACACACACAGACCTCTTTCAAGAGCAAAACGGAGAAAACAGCGGGAGCAACACACAGTAACAGGTGGCTTTTAAGTTCTAATAAAGCAGCGCTGCTCCTTGAAAGCAGCCGGCATTATCTGCTGTCGGGGGGCTGACGTCTTGGTGACTCTCTAAGCTTTGAGCAGCTCACTCCTACTGCTGAAAATGCATTTTTGTCTGAAAGAGGCTGCTGCTGTGTATCAGTAGTATTCAGATACAGGAACTCAGCGCTCACCTAAATCCATAAAACATGACGGTGGAAAACACTCAGCATTCTTTATCTCTGCTGCACTGAATTAACTTAATGTGTATTTCTGCAGCTACACATTTGTACATTTATAAACAATAATTACTAATATCAAATATTAATTTTCTTTGCAACATTCTAAATGTATTCAATTACTTAGCCTGATAAATCAATTTTCCTCAGTGATATACTGTGAAAACAGAGTTTTAGTGTCCTAAAATAAATGTTCAGTTAAGATTAAAAATCCAGTTCAGCATGAAAACATCCCTCGAAACTCAACACCCTATGTTTTCTACCCTACAGTGTAAAGTAAATAACATTTATGTCTAACATTTTCTTTTTTAATTTTAATTATAATCTCTGAAAACGACTACAGGTAAACATCATTTGTATTCACCGATGGAATACAAGGAACATGATGTCTCCATAATTAATACAATATTTATGTGCCAATAGGTAACTAACATTTGTGTGCAGGTTTCTTTAATGCGTGAAATGTGTGGCCTTGAGGAGAAAGAAAGCATTAATGTCCCAGGGCTGTAATTACCGTGGCAGAGAGACATTGCAGCTAGATTATTCAAAACATTTTCCATCAACATGTTTATGCTTACATAAATGCTGAAAATTAGACAGTCAAGGATCTCCTGAGCAGATCATTATGTTCATGTAAAGAGAAGTGGCACTAAGTTCACAATGTTTGCCATGAGCATACCATAAACATGTTATGTGGAAACCTGACTTTATACTGTAATCAGTAATACAACATTTGCAACCTTGACAATGAATGTAATATGTCTAGAGACAATGACAAAGGCCTTAAAGATGATTTAACTTTTTTCTTCTTTCTTATTGTTAATTTCCTTAACAGCTTATCCTGTTGGGGGTCACGGAGGGCTAGAGCCTGTCCCAGCTGACACTGGGTGAGAGGCGGGGTACACCTTGGTCACCAGACTATCACAGGGCTGACACACAGAGACAGACAACCATTCACGCTCAAATTCACACCTACGACCAATTTAAACCCATGCTGACATGGGAAGAACATGCAAACTCTGCAAAGAAAACTCTGTCATGGCAGCAGCAGCCAGTCACGTCCTGCTAACCTCACCACTGACTTTTGTGATGACGCACTCGAGTCTCTGTGACAGTCTAAGAAAAATGAACACAGCAGGCGTAAAGTTCCAGGATACAACCTTTGGGACTGATGAGGCGTGTGTAGGAGCAACGCCCAGGATGACTAGACACTGTGACTCACCATATGGGTGCACTCCTGGCTGTGTGTTTTTGTTGTGTGTGTTTGTTTGTTTGGGTCTGTTTCTGTGTGCCAAGAGGCAATGGAGCAAACAGTCTTGATACCCGGCCACTCTGGCGTGTGATCGCTCCTACGACAAATCGCTGTGTGCAGTGGGAGGAAGTGAAAGTTGGTGATGCTCTCATTGGAAAATTAATAAATAAAACCCTGATTACGTGACCATGATGGCTTAATGAGTTTATGTGTATTACACATGTACTTAGCTCACTCAGTGCAACTGAATTAATTTACTGTGGCTGATTTTCATCATTAATGTCTGCCTTTAACGTCACTGTGGCTGCAGTTCAACAGTTCGTATTTCCCCACAGCACTTCTAGTTCCTGCTTTATTTGAGGAGAAACCTGGGCTCTCCTTTATCTACAGCTACAGTTGTGATGTCCTTGAGCAAGGCACATCACCTAGCTGCTGCAGTGGATTAACTCACAGGGCATCACTAGAATGTGTGAGTGTCTATAAATCCATGAATCTGCAGCACTGCCCAGCCGAAAAAGGAGCACACTACTCAGCCAACCTTACCCGGGGCAATAAAAGTTAAAACAAGTAAATAAATAAGTGTAACTTTCTCTCATAAGTTTGCTTATCCTGCCTCCCCGGTGGTGATGTCAAAAGGAAAGCAAAAGTAAGGATGGCCCCGTAGTTAGCCGAGAGAGAACTGAAGCCACTTTTAAAGCTCTTCCTGTCCAAATGATGTAAACTGCCCTCTGGTGCTTGGCATATGCAGGTCACACTGAAGCATAAAATATACTGTACAGGCCTTCTCGCTAATCAATAACACAAATAAAATATAAAATGTCAGAAAGAAATCCAACACTGAGAGGAAACAGGGGTGCTTTGGTGTCAGCTAACAATATACTTACAACAGGACCAGGTGGACCTTGGGGCCCCTCTCCTCCCTTCAGACCTGCTGGACCCTGAGGAAAAGAAAGAGAGACACACATGAGCACACACTTGATATACTTGTTAAACCCTGTGTAACTTTACATTAGCGTACACGTTCCCTCTACAGCCTCCATCATGCGATGCCAATCCAGTCTGGGCTGTCTACCTTCTTTACTGGTTTGTCACTTGAGTAAAACAACACTAGAAATGTGCTTTGAGTGCATTTAACCTCAGAGCATGACTTGGGGAAGCATCATTGCTGCTATTAACATTTTCATCCTGGTAGACCTCCAGCATGAATCCAAGATCAAAAATACAGTGTGTTGGGAAAAGAAATCCAAAATCCATAAAAGATAACTCAGTAATTTCGGCACGTCTAAAATAATATATCATTACCTCCATAATGTGCTCTTGTGGATATTGTGGCTGGAGAGCGGTGGGATTTATTATTGCACATATATGGATCTGTAAATCATACACGACTCTATGTGTGCCTTTGGGTTTACGATTTCCTCCGTCTCATTCTGCACATGCAAGATTGTGAGTTCTGTCTTGTGCATTCAGGGGTGTGTATAATATGTTGTATGCATGTGTGCTTTCTTCCATGTTTGTCAAAGCCCAAAATCTGTGTGTGTGTGTAGCTCCCTAGTGGGCCACAAAAGAGGACATGGCAGTATGGGTAATGAGTCTCCGTTGGCTGTGGCTGGGTGCTGGAGTAAATTACAGTGGCAGAAAACAATCAGCGGTGTTGCTGGCCTGCAGAGTCTGACTGACCTTGAGGATGCAGGCAGCACAACACTTTCTCTCCCCACAGTATATCCATTCCTCGCCACAACAGTCTAATTGCTCACATTCCCCTCTAAATAATTTATTAAGTAAATAATGCATACAGAGACAAACAGATAACTTTGCTGCCCCCCAAAAAATCCTGGCACTGAGATATGAAAAAAACAATTCAAGTCCTTGAGTTACCAGGGAAAGATTTTGCAAATGGATCCCTAACCAACAATTCCCTACCACTATAAAAGAGGCCCATGATGCATTGCGGCGGTTAAAACAGTGGTGTCGGTGGCAGTGGAGCGATGCGGAGGCACGCCTGTTCATTTGTAAGATGTCGTCTTGGATTTCCTCTGCAATGGGATGATTGCTAGGAGTGAATTCCAGGGCTGGTGTCTCTAATGAAGTGAATGGCTCTAGATAGACGCTGGTTCATTTGTTATGTAGCAATGTTCTGTCACTTTCTACTAGCGAACACATGTAAAGGGAAGCTATGATGAATAGGAGCTCTTACCGTGGCGCCAGGTAAACCTCTTTCTCCAGGGAAGCCACGAAGGCCGGGGGGACCGTCTTTACCAGAGGATCCCTGTGGTCCAGGGTCTCCCTATACAAGCAGTCCCATAATACATTGCATCAGTACAACATTATAATGATCGTATCAATAATTTGCTTTATTACATGTGCAACTGTGATTAAAGTGCATGAGAGCACAACAGAGAACATTTTCTTTTCTCCTGGACAATCACAATACCAACCCCACAAAGCCAGGCTACATCTCACAACCACTGTTTTCTCTACACGACTCATGTGGAAAACATTTTTCAAGGACCAACTGTGTCTGACCAGATAGAAGAAAAGATAACAGCCCAAACAAGTGGTGCATTCGTCCAGGCGGTTGTAAGAAGGGTGACTGTGTGAAGGACAGAACTGTCATCTGTTCTGTTGCCTACCTGAGATGATGCCCATCCAAACAAATTGTCGACTGAGCTTTGCCAGACAAGAAGCAAAACTGGATGCTTTGCCAGGCTACCAAAATAAAATGAGCATTTTTGGTACACAGTGGAAGTGTCCACCTGACAATCAGCTCTATTCCTTTTTATACGGGAAAGTGGTGCATGATGAACACGCTTTCAGCCTTTGACTGTAATTGTTGCTCCAAATATCTCATTGTTTAAATTACACAGAATTACTTGAAAGTACAAAATAAATCAGAGTTTCAGTTTAGTTTTAGTTTGAATTGGTGTTGGCATGGGGTCGGTATCATTTTGGAGATGCAAAGCACATGACAGCTAAGTCTTGTATTTGAGAACTGCTCTGCACTCGGAAAGAAGGTTGGAAATCAGGAGTTAAGAAACGGCTGTCCTACTTAAAGAAGCGTCCTCCTCCTCTGAGCCCTGTGGTGAAATCTGTACATGAAGGTATGTTTCGGAATTTATGTATTCATATAAAGTACTGCACACAGTACACAGCTCGCAGCTGAGTGAGAGAAAAACTCTAAGAAAATATATTGAAAAGTGAAAAATGTCATGAAGATAGAGTATGCACTAATGGCTTTGTACATCCCACCACAATAAGAAGTGTGCTTGTTTTGTAGCTGACATCCATCTTAATGGGCCATTAGCTTCAATTAGTTTGAGGTATGTGTGTTTTCTGTGCATTAATTAACACACTCAATACATAAGTCTCAACTTAAATCAAAACCAATGCAGTATTGCTTTCACATTATCAGCCACAACATTAAACACAAAGATTTCAGGCTTTAAAACTCACTCAAAATGGGAGACAAATTAGTGTTGAAAAGGATACATAACCTTGTGTACTGTACTGATCAAAAGCGAAAAAGCTCAAATCAGAGGTTAAAAAAATCAGTAATGGCTCCACATGACACCAAAAACAAAGCAGACACTTAGCTTTTTTGACTGAAATGAGCAGACAGAGTCCTTGCTACAAGGAAGGTCAATAAGATGTGCAAGCAAAATTTGTTCAGCTTCTGCAGCTGTTTGCATGCCCTCTCCCGTCCCTAACCATCACCTCAGACCTTGAGCTAACTTTTAGAGTTAGTGCCAATAATTGCAGGGCAACCTTGTTTACTTCCTGGTTGGTTTTGTACACCACAACTCTAAAACAAGGACATTTGACTCCAGAAAAAGTTACTTCTGGCTTCGCTGGCTTTTCCTTTGTATTGGCAGGCTGACTTTATCTGCAAACAGGGAGGCACAGAAGAGTGGGCTTGAGAGGTATAAGAGGATTTGGGCTCTGCTGCCAAGACCTCCGCAAAGTGTCCCTGGCATACTGATGCACAGGCCTGAACGGAGTGGGGAGGAATGGGGGGCTGTGAGTAAGGAGGGGTTTGGAGTTAGCCGACGGACTTGATTAAACTGTCTGCTGGGTGAAGACAGAAAGAAAATGAAAGCAGAAGACATGGGTGTTTGAGGGAGGGGATGGGGTGCAGGGGATGCTGAGTGGTCCTGGGAGTCAGGGGTTCGGTTTGGAGCAGCCCATACTTCTACAAAATGGCTTCTTGTCTGCTCCTAATGGGCACTCAATTGCCGGCCAGGGAGAGAATGCAGCCCCAAACCTCAGCTGCTGTATCTTCAGCATTCTCGTATAGCACAGAGAGTATGGGTGAGACCTTGGTGCTTGCTGGGGTGTTTCTGGGTGAATCTACTGCTATAGATTTATTTCTGCTTTCTAACAATTTTATTTAAGCCATCCAGCAGTCTATTGAGCTGCATGTCCTCCAGAAATATAACTGCTTGTGAATGCAGCCGGCTCAATCTGCGAAATCAAATATGTAGGATAATTGCAGCTGCATAAGTTCAATTTACAGCCCACCGCCACGCTGTTGATCTCTCTATCAAGCTCCCTAGCTTCCTCTTGTCAGCATAACTAACACAAATCTAATACAGCTCATAAAAAGTCAGAGCCCACTCCTTTGAGCAAATTACACTGTATATCTGTTACCCACCATAGAAGAGAAAGGAAACAGTAAGGCCAATTCTAGCATGATATGCTACCATAGAAAAACAAATACGTATTGATTTGAGAAGTATAATTGTTCGGAATATTTCTCTCCTCTTCAGTACAGTAAACTGGACACATACCTTGGCTCCCTCTTTGCCAGCAGCACCTGGAAGACCCTGCTCTCCGGGTGGGCCCGGGGGTCCAGGGTGTCCTCTCTCACCAACGGGCCCAGTCTCTCCAGTTGGTCCCTACGATGTCATCACACAGGTGGATATTACTTGCAGTCAAAAATAGCAATGATACAATCTTGGCAGTCTATTTCTAAAATGAGAGCTGTTATGAACAGATGTGAAAATATCCACCTTGTAGTTGCCGTGTATTTATTTTTCTAATAAGACACAAATCATTGAAAACAGTGGTCCACAATACCACTGACACACTGCTTGCTTTACATCTACATACATTAAAATTTTAGCATTGCCCTCAATAGCTGATCACAAAAATCTGTCACATAGCTACCTTTTCTGAAACAATAAGTATTTATGGAGGGGAATAACAATGCCCTCCAGATGTCACATTCAAAAGGTTTTTTTTTTTTTTAATAATAAATGTATTCTTTAAATAATATATCTCCCTTACCTGGGGCCCGACAACACCTCCTGGACCAGGTGGACCAGTTTTTCCTTGGAAACCCTGAAAAAAACATAGTAAATCCTTATTTATACGGTTTATAAAACACACAGATTATCTGTTAAAGCCCAAGTAAAGAAACCATAGGGATTCCACTTGAATTTGTTTTCGCTGATAAGCAGGGATTTAGGTTTGGTATTACCTTGATGTACAAACAAAGAGTTTTCAGGTTATATTCCGAATCAAGTACAGATTCTTTTACATTATAATGCTGGCTGGTAAATAAATGTAGGCAGATACAATCTTAGAGTACATTGATCTCGTCATGACGTGGATATTACATGTTTTTAGCTTTAACTGACAGAAGTAGACACAAACAGGAAACAGAGAGAGAGGTGACATGCAACAAACGACCCTGGCTGGAATCAAACCAGGCCATCAGGATGCCCATTCATGTACTCTGTCAGAGACAGTGGCACAATATTTTACCCTCATGGACCATTTGCATTTGGATCCATTACAATTAACATATGCCTAGCAGAACTGACTGGAGCCAAACTTGTTTACTCGTGAATTACAACATGTTTTCCCACTGGTAAGTTGTTCATGATGTATTTGCTGCACATTTCCCTTCTCCCTAGTATAGAAAGTCTTACTTAAGTGCTTTATGTTACACAAAAGTATTTGGGAAACCATTACAATGAACCTTTAATTTTATATTTTTAACAGTAATACTGTGCTAGAAATGCCAGATCCATAATTTCTTTGGTCTTTTGTATCACATCACTACTAGACAAAGTGTCACATCATGACCTCAGAGTTTGGCCGTTTCAATTAAGATTTACAAAGCAGACAGAACAGAGAGACACAAAGCAGACGAAGGGCACAGAGACATGTCTCTGACAATGACACGAAGCAGATAACTCTTTATGGAGTATTCCAGGTCACAGACATACAGGGATATTCAGATGCTAACAATACATCACTCTTATTAAGAATGATGGGTTCTACATGAACACACACAAAAACAGCACTGATTTTTTTAATGTGAGAGATGTTTTTTGTGCTTTACTCACTGGTTTGAGTGGGATGGAGATCAGTTAGATAAGATTATGTAACAAGTGTTCCTACACCAATCAGAGTTTAGCAATATTTGACTAAAATGTGATAATAATCATAGGTTTGTTTGCTTGTGATGCCAAGTCACAACCATATCCAAGACAACTCCAGTGAAAATCTTATTTCTAACCTTCATGTCCGTACAGTGATGTTTGTTGTTGCAAGACATATGATGAACGAAACAAGCAGTCAAAGCCACGGCTGAGCATTTTTGCCCTGAAAACTGAAAGCACCATCTCCACGCACCGGTCAAGTTTCTTACTGTTTACATCCATGTCTGTGAAAACATGGACGTGTCACACATATCTAACAATGAGCACAGTTTGAGGATTAGTGTCACCAGTTCAGTATCTGACGAAATGTCTCCCCGTCTGTTCCTGAGTTATGACACTGAGTCATTGCCAGAAGTGTTTTATGCAGAATATTATGATGCCACAGTGAAGCTGATCTTTGACCTGTCGGGTATAAAATGTCATCACTTTGTCATCTTATCCTGTTAGAAATTTGTGTGGAAGTTTGTCATAATCAGCTTAAGAGTTCTTGAGTTATGGCCAAAAACATGCATTCTGAGATCAGAGTGATCTTGACCTTTGACCAACAAATCCCTGATCAGTTTATTCTTCAGTCCAAGTGGACTTTGCTTCAAATTTAAAGCTATTGCCTTAAGGTGTTGATGTTGAGATATCATGTTCACTTGAATGAGTAAGACAAAGTCACAGTGACCTTGACCTTTGACCTATGACCACCCAAAACGAATCACTTCATCACTGAGTCTAAGCGGAAATTTCCCTTGCTAAGTTCCCTTGAGGCGTTCTTGACATACTGAGTTCACAACAATGGATACGTACGGACAACCTAAAAACATAATGCCTCCGGCCAAAGCTACTGCCAGCGCAGAGGTATAACAGGGATTCAGACGGCCAGGGTTGGTTACGTCACAAACCTAAGAAACTAAATCTGTCTTAAGAACTTAAACTTTGACTTTTGCTTGTTTTGTTTTGAATATCTATTGTTACATTGACATACTTGAATATACCTGATTTAAAACCAAGTTGGCATAGGCTTTGACTTATCGATAATCATCAATCCTTTTTTTTATATGAATATTATATTATATTATGTAATGACCATTCATGGTGCCAAACCACTGTGAATTTCAACCCAAACTCTGCAACTCTAGCCTAATTTAATCTAGAGTCATTGGTGAACTTTCTGTCTTGCAAATAAGAACTGTGGTGGTTGAGTTTCAAACAATTTGCATTAGATAACAGACAGTTCTTCCCATCAAACTGGTCTAGCAAATTAAGTGTACGCTACTTGCACAGCCCCAACCAATAAAGAGCCAAAGCAAACAAGTAGCTGGTTAATAACGTAGAGCTTCCAACGACAGAAGACCCCTTAAAGTTTCTCTGAGAGTTGATGGGCCAAACCAGAGCTAAAAGACCAGTGAATATTGGGCTTATTTTAGTCTGGTGGCAAGACACATGACTCCAATGGGATAATAATACTGCTCTAACTCTGCTGAATGTGTCATTAGGCATCTGCTAGCTAACACATTAGTCAGTGTGTTTGGGAGTTCCCCTCTCCATGGCTGTCAACAACTGCATGCAGCTTTAACTTTACACATTTTGTTAATCTTTATGTAAGAAAAGAACAATCTGCTTTTTCTGATGAAGCTTTTTTAAATTAACCATTGCTCCATTTTGCTGTTGCTCGCACAAAAAAACCCCACACACATCTACACCATGCATTTTGATTGTGTTACACGTTTACATTCACAGTACATGGTTGATCTGCATTGTAGTACTCCCTAAGGATATGCTTGAGCACGTTCAAACAGCAGAACAGGAAAAGCTAAAACAGATAGAAATTCAGCATCACAAGCATCGACTCCAACACTGGAGCACCAGTCAGATGAACTTGTCTTCCGGGAGAAGAACAATCCAATCTGTACTGGCTTGAATCCTCTTCCAAGTACTCAATGTCCCCTAAATATTAACCCAGTGTGAAGCTTAGCAGTCAGATATTAAGTGAATTAATTCAGCAGCAGTGTGAAGATAAAGAATGATCTGCTAAATGCTGGTTTATTTACTGTTAATTTTACTGATAATTTAATGTTTTATGATAGAATGGTGAGTGAACATTGAAACCAGGGAGTGATTAGCATAAAGCAAACATCAAAATCAGAACTGCAAGGGCAGAGTGTGGGGTGCACACTTTTCCATTTTGACTTTGACTTTCCACTGATTTCCATTTGATCTTGGAGCCTCTAAGTCATCAAACTCTCTACATAACCAGTCTTCACCGAGGTATTGCATTTATAACTCATTTGATTTGTAACTTATTATCCTACACCCAAACAAAGTTTTCAAATCCGAGCTCTTAGAGGGCTGATCCTGGCTGACTTATGACTCCAGGCCTATTGATCACTGTGTTGTGATTTATGGTTATGTATTATTCAACGGAAACCCTCAGGCCATGCTGTTACAGCATCGGCCCTGATTCAGAGACACCAACTCAAATCTTTATTTGCACTTCCTCAAATGCAACTTGTGTAGACGGCAACGAGCGCCTATGAGCATCTTTACTGCTGTGATCTATTCTCATATCGGGTGCTTGTGGAGCATGTTCATCAGCGCATAAATCTACAGCCATAAACACCTTAATGAAGACTCTATCGTTGTCGCTTGAATAGCAGCAAAGGCAGGGAGGCACTCATGTGTGGTGTATTACGTTATCTATAGGAAAGAGGCAGGCGGGAAGGGAAGCTTTAATGATAGAGGCGATGATCTGTCAAGCTTTTAGTAGAATTTATTGCCCTCTGAGCCTCGTCAAACCAAGGTGCACACATGCATACAAAGTATGGCGCAATCGAAGTTGAGAGCAGAGGATTGCGACGAGATGTGATCAAGTCAAACTTTGCTTTCTTTTTCTTAATTGTCAGATAAATCTTATGTCCCGTGGGAAATGTCATCTATGCATCAATGCATCTTCGGTACAGACTGAGTACAGCCATTTCTCATCAAGCTCATGACTCCATTTAAAAAAAAAATACATGAACCACCGTTCCATGCTGCTGCAACAAGTTTTATGTCTGCTTGATAAGGTTATACCTCACTTACAGTATTACTGCTTAATCATTTCAGAGCAGGCATTGCTACACAAGGACACCTTATTGCAACTGCACAGTCTAAGTTCAGTATCCTTCTATCGCATATTTGTAAACTTGCCAAGGCAACATCAAGATAGAAGCTGCATTAGAAAAGGATGCCCCCTCAGCTCCCTGGTGTCCATCCCCACAAGATAGGAGTCTGAGCCATCTGGATTCACTCAGACAGAATGCAGTGTGCTTGTGTGTATTTGCCTGTGTGTGTAAATAGAGACCAGACAAGCAGATAGACTCAGACAATGTTCACAGGGGCTTTGTCTTCAGAGTTTTGCTTTAAGAGAGATGTCTGCCCCTTTGGCATCCCACTGAGATGTTGTATCCCTGATTGTAATCCCTGCATACAAGAGCAATAGAGATAAGATGTGGAGGAGGAAGAGTGGGGAAATTCAATTGAAGTGCAGCTCACTGATTGGGAGGATCAAATCTGTCCTGCAATCGAAAGGCAATTTGAAGAATGAGAGCTAAAAAGGTCTCGTTGGCGACTTTAACCTAAATGGCAGTGAGTAATGGAGTGCCAGCCATTAACACAACAAAACTAATTTTGGGAGGATTAAAATAAAATCAGACTGAGCACTGAGAGGAGATTCTCGATTAAACATTTCTGAGAAACTGAAAAAGTTATGAGATGGCACACTCTTGTATTAGCTCTTGCAGTGGAAATATGCCAAATGTGTCCAAGTGTGAGAAATGATGTTATATTGAGTTTCCAGCTCAATGTGAGGTCTTCTATTTCCACACTCAGCAGGAAGTTAGAGGCTGGGCCTAACCAGAGCCACACAGATGACTGAAAGCTCAAACAGGATATTGCATCCTTAGGACTCACCGTCTCTCCACGCTGACCAGGGTGTCCGGGCAGCCCATCCTTTCCAGGTGGTCCCTGTTGGGTAGAAATGAAGACACACAATTACTAGGTATACCAGCACATTCATCACCGTCACAGTCACTCTGAAGTAAATAATGGAGCGACAAAATTGGGTCTATTGCAGGAATAAAAGTTTGTTTTTCCAAGCAATCGGATTTTATTATTGCAGCATTGTGCCAGTGCTTTGCAGGCACAGTATACTGAGCAAACATAATTTTCAGACTGCCATAGTCGTAGTTAGACTACTGGACCACTAATGAAAAAATAACAGGTTCTGTTTTTTGGTTGAAAGAAACAACATCACTAGCTGAGGGCTGAGAGCCAGCTATGAATCTAACCTGAATCGATAGGTGGAAATTACCACTTGTCTCCCGCCTAGACTGGGGAGTGAGAAAATGGGTTCTGCTTCAGTAACAGTTAGACTAATGATCCCTGCAAAGAATTAGGGATATTGCTATGTATTACTGCACCCCATGAACTCCTCAAATTGAATCAATTCTGACTTATAATGTTTGCAAACTAGGTTAATTTGCCACGGAGACAGTAGACAGTATGGAAGTAAGAGTATAGACACTGAACATCAGGAACCAGCTGCAAACCATACAGCCTTAAGGCCAGGCATGACAAATAAACTACACAAAATTGCGAAATGCTTCCCCGCGGATATTTTGCATCAGATCTATTGTGATTCAAATCTGCAACAGTTGCAACACTTGTTCAATAATAGATTCAAACATATTCGCACCAGCTCATTCTTGGCAGAGGACCAACTACTGGGATCCTGTTGACCCAGAGCAGCGTCTGTCAGTCTGTCTGAAGTGAATTGTTGCCTTGCCTCCGTGTTGTTTTATAATCCTAACACCGTGACTGGTTGAAGCTTTTATTCACGGTGCAAAAGCTCAGAAAACTTTACTTTGTTTTCATAGAATTACGTCACTTTAACACCACTTAATAATATCTGTGTACTTTGGGAAAGTAGTCATGACAAAAACAACAGAAAAGTGAATTAATTGCAAGAAAAAAAGGCTAATTTTGTAGTGCATTGAGCCATAAAGTGTATATAGTGCGCAGGAAGGAAAAATACTTACAGGGGGGCCCTTTGGTCCAGGGAAGCCCACTGGTCCCTGAGGTCCTTGAGGCCCCTGCAATACACAAACAAACAGTCAGAATAATGGGAGCTGCAGAAGGAATAAAGTCGCAAGAGGACTTCCTGCATTATACAAAAAGAAAAGAAACAAAACAGCAGTGACAAGTTTTAAAACCTGAGAGGGTATCATGTGGACATATGACTATTTATATTGAAAATTAAAGCTATTTAATATAAAAAATGATCCAAAATTATTGCTGTCAGATGAGTCATTGTTGTGGCCACACTGGAGTGACTAAAAAGCTTTTGGACACTCTTTAACTAGCGATAAATTATTGTTCCAACTAGGCTTCATCTTAGAAAGTAGTGCAATGATTGAGTGGTGATATATGATATATGTTGTGAGTAAATAAACTGCTTGGTAAAATAAGGCCACTTCCTGTCAAATGCTTAACTGTGATACTGCAGAAACAAAGTAATCATCTTTTATGATCCAGACAGTGGGGAGGTCTTCTAAATGACCGTCTGTGTTCCACTGAGGACTTGAGCTAAAGCCATTAGATAACTGAGAACAATCATATTGTATCCTCACATATTGTTTCCCTTCCTGTACAAAGTGAGGGATGTTAATCAGTTACCTAAACTGACTGTAGTGCAAGTTTTGAGATAGCGAATTGGATGTCTATTCACATTTAATCACAATTAATTATTTTATTTTGTGTGTATCCCTAAAAATTGAAGAGAGGAAAGTGGGATCCACGTCAGCACACTACCAGTGAGAGTCAGTGTGTTACAGAACGTAACTGACAGAGACGCTCATACATTTAAGTTGTGTGTTGAAGTTTGTTACAGTGAAAGACACTGATGAAGTGAAATTTTGTTTTTGGACAGCTACATATATTATATAGACAGTGTATAGATGAGGTAACATGAGCGCTGGGGATTTAAGGAGATCAAATTTAATTCACATATAAAATATCTAATGCAAATTGATTTAATCCCACACATTCTAATATGAGCATTAGTCAGAGCCAACTTGATAATTCAAGCTTATCTTTTAATCATATTCATCCATCAGATTTGAGTTTACTTTACCTCACTTGCCCTGTTTTGGGACCGATTAAGATATCCAATTTTAACTGGAATTTTTTGAAACATTTTTTTATTTAAAGAAACTCAGACCATTGAAGCTGATAATCAGCGCAGACAGTTTCCAAGATGTAATTTCAAAACTTTGAATCTCTCATAATCGCACTCCACCTACATGGAATCATTTATTTTAAAAGTCAAGCTGCCAATCAACATCTGCTTCGACAGTGTTACGCAAAACTGCGCTCCGTGGGAAGTCCTGAAGGACTGAGGGCAGGAGTGAATTTTAGCCACATGCAGAGGAGAACATTGAATCATTTGACATGTTCATTTTAACTTAACCCCTGATACCCAAATCCCAAACTGAGAGTCCAGTTGATTAAAGTTGAGGCACACCAACCCAAGCACTACCCTACAGCCTCGCCTTTAGCTTTAGCAGAACTAGTGGACTCATGATTGACGGACCAGTGTGACTTTGGAAATACTGACCGTTCGGCTTGTTTGAGTCAAGAAAATTGCTCCCTCAGAAATAAAGATAACATATCACTTTACGTTACTCATCTTCACAACATGCTGGGAAAGTACAGAACAGTCTCTTGCTCAAAAAAGAGTTTGCTTAAAACTCCTACATTCCTGTTGTTGCCTTCATCTAACAGAGGTGAAGCTCTGTTTTCTGATGCCCTCATTGTGCTTTGCCACAGTTGTAATAAATTTCTCCCCTGTGCTTTTAAGAAAATGTTAATGCAAACTGAGCAGTTGCTGAAGCCGCCTTTCTTGTTTCATGCCTTTTTTTTTGACTTCCCTAGATTCCAATCAATGCTTCACATTTTCTTTGTTACACAGAGAAATCAAGTCAGCACCAAAACACCACTGGAAATCTAACAAACTCTAATAAAAGGAATCAAATTAGGTGGCACTGCTGGAAGGCTTGCATTGTGAAGCAACTGCAGAGATTGTTAACTTTGCCACTGAGTTAGCCACCTAACTCGCTGCTCAGTAAATGACGATTTGGACAGTTTTCTTTTCTTTGTGTTGGCGCATCAGTTTGAAACACTGCAGATGAGAACGTGTTTTATTACAGCTCTGAAAAACAGAGACAAACAGGCAAATGAAAATGCTGCTGTCTGTTAGGTGAAGGTAGAAATGGGATCATGGCATTAAAGGGAAAACCCCAAATGACAGCAGCTGTTTACATGACAGCATGTGTACAGTGTGTCACCTAAGCTGCCTTAAATAGTAAAACTATACATTTCTTTCGGGACTTCAGGAAGTCTTAATAGAACAAAGAAACAGTTTGTGTTGATGACGTGGAAAACACAAAGACACATTAAAGTAAATTAAATCAAACTCTTAAAAGACTCACAGGCTTTGAATAAATCTGAATAACTCTGAATCTATTATTTACACAGTTAACCCTTGCTGATTTTATTGCCTTTCTGAGAAAACAATTTTAATAAGACACATCATTTCATCTCAGTCAGACAAAGTATTCCTCACTAGATCAAGCTAGATTATGCTCACTACTGAGGAGGGTTTGACCAGTTTGATCAAGACTTGAAGGTCAACACTCACTAACTCTTAAACAATTAAAATCAACTCACATTAAGGCCTTTAAGTTTACAATAATACATTTAAGTCTTAATGACATCATCACGTTGGGGGTGGATGACACTGAAGACATTATAATGGACTTACTCTCTCACCAGGCCCGCCAGGTGGCCCATCGTTTCCTGCTGTGCCCTGCAACACGCAACAACAAAGCATCGTCAGTTATATTTCGGGATGTTTACACATTATGCTTATTTGGCATGGGAGAAGTAGAAGGCTGCATGTATAAGAAGAATTGGATACAGCGTTGGAGGCGAGGGCCCATTCATGCCTGTGAAAGTTGCTCAGTGGGGCATGAAGCAAAAATAGTTTAACAGTCTGGGTATAAAATTAACCTGATCTTCCAGATCACAGGGTCCATAGAGCAAGCGCACAAGAGTTTCACCGGCCAAGTGGCTAACTTTCATCGGCCAAGTGGCTAACTTTCATCGGTCTAGTGGCTAACTTTCATCGGCCAAGTGGCTAACTTCCATCGGTCTAGTGGCTAACTTCCATCGGTCTAGTGGCTAACTTTCATCGGTCTAGTGGCTAATTTTCATCGGTCTAGTGGCTAACTTTCATCGGTCTAGTGGCTAACTTCCATTGGTCTAGTGGCTAACTTCCATCGGTCTACTGGCTAACTTCTGTCGGTCTAGCGGCTAACTTCCATCGGTCTACTGGCTAACTTCCGTCGGTCTAGTGGCTAACTTCCATCGGTCTAGTGGTTAACTTCCATCGGTCTAGTGGCTAACTTTCATCGGTCTAGTGGCTAACTTCCGTCAGTGGAGCTACAAACTTCCTGTTTAGCCATTTCCTTGAATGGTAGTAAAATGATTTAATTGAGCAGCTCTTCTAGACTTTTGAAATGTCATCAGACCAAATGAATCAAATTCTGATGGTGAAACAAGTCATTCTGCGGTGGTTGTGATGCTAAAAAAAAGCATCCACGGATTCACAGACATGTTTTTAGGCCACATGCCATCACGACAGACCCGAAAGTAATTCTACAGTTTGGCCACTATGTCAAATTGGACTGAAAGCCTGCCACTGTTTCTGGGTGCCTGGTACAAAGCCTAAAATCAGTGTGAGAGTTGTGCTTTGTTGTGATTATTATAGCTGGTGTACCTTGGGACCAGGCTTTCCTGTTGGACCTCTGGCTCCTCGTGCCCCACGAGGACCCTGCAGAGAGAGAAAAACTCGGAGTCAGACAAAAAGCCTGGTAATATGTCAGTGATATAATGATGTCAAAATCCTAAAACTGTTCATTTGTTTAATTAATCATGCAAATGAGTAAAAAATGCATACCGTTGGACCTCTTTGTCCTCTTGGACCAGGTTTGCCTGCGATGCCCTGTTAGATAACCAAAGGCAAAACATTTTATCACTCATTCATACTTCCTGTGTGTCATTTCTCAACATTAATCCACTTCTGACAGCACTCTAATATCTGTCCTACAGAAAAATCAGCTAAAATCACATCTCCAGCCACAGAACACAGCACAATTTGTTTCCTGTTTTACATTACTAGCCTCAGATTCCAGCTTTTTAAGAGATACATCAAACAAAACTTGTGTTTAATAACATTTCTCTAATGTTTCAGTGCATAGAGACCCATCTTATCTGCATGAGTCTAGGACCACTAATATATTTGTTAGATATTAGGAAACAATGAAACAACAGATCATATCTCTGGAGTTGTGTGTTTATAGCTGCAGTGTGCACTTTTTGAATGACAACAAAGAATTGGCTAAGTAATATCATTTCCACTTGCTGGCCGACTGAAGCAGCACAAACAGTCTGCCAACAAATGCAGCGAAAATAATTCTACAATAGCTGGAAATGGCCTCCTGGCTTTAAGTCGACACTGGACATGACTGGATTTAATGAAAAAAGTATTGAGTGTTTAATTTTGGCAGGTAGTCTTGGCATAAGTGAGATAATGCACTTCAAAGTGCCCATTAAATGATTCTGATGTACTCAACAAAGGAAATAGAAAATTTCCTTCCACCACTTTCTACATTTAAGATCATTTGAAATGGATACCTTTTCTCTTATTACCTCCATGAATCAACAGTTTTATTGAGATGAACCAAGATAAGCCGGGGATGTTTAAAGTATTTCATCGTTAACTGTTAACAAAGTAAAACCCCTACCTCAAACCTGTCTTAGCAATAAGTGTGTGAGCATGTTATATTTTTCAGCCTAGAAATGGGGAGAGGGTCTCAATGAAAGCACGATTGTTTCCACATCTTTTGTTCTCTCCCCAACATTGATTTTGCTGCTGTTATTTTTTCGTGCCAAGTCACCGTACAGATGCCTTTATAATAGGAATCAATTTTCCTTTGTGCTGGGATATGATGGCGTGGTGATTTTCATACACAAACAGGCCCAGTGTGTGTACTCAGTGAGTGTGTGAGTTTTCTTACCCTGGCTCCTTTCTCGCCGTTGGCTCCAGGGAACCCTGGGAAGCCGCTCGAGCCCTGTCAATAGGAGGGGGAGATATCATGGAGGGTAAACGAGAGAGATGCTGGATGGGTCAGGGTATGCATGATAATGAGGGCTCATCCTGTATTTATCTGCACTATTGTTGGAGATCATGTTCAGCTACATACTGTAGTATAACTGTTAACACGTTGCTCCTTATATAAAATTCCAAGACTTTCGCACCAGTTTTGAAATATAAAACAGATCACTTCTACGACCCTAACATGTTTTCATTTCTGATTTATTGATGTTGCTGTTTTTTTAACGTCTCTACAGCTGGGTTTAACACCACTATTTAATACAATGAACATATTTAAATTGTAAAACACACTCTCAATATTCCTGTGAAGTCAAAATTTTACATAAAAGTAACCATGCATTTCCTGCCTCCCCGGGAGAATATATCTAATTCACAAACTGCTATCCCTTCCGTGTTTATCAAGCTGGCACAAGACAGGAAGTTTCTCAAGCGAATTCTCTAAACTTATATGATTATGTGGAAGACACACACACACACACGTACACAAAGAGGAGGGACTTCAAACAAAAGGCTAGACCCCTGTAAACACAAGACAAGGTGACAAGATGTTTTCCTTAGTTAAACTCTGTGAACAGAGGATTAACAGGCTGCTTACCCATCCTGCTGCACCTCACCACACGTTGCATTGGGGACATTCAACAAAAAGTCAATCAATGACAAACTTTGACTTCCTCTGAATGTAAGACTTAATCAAAATGTTGCACTGTCACACTTTCATTTACTATCAATTTATTTCATCATGTTTGGAGTGAGTGAGTCATTTTCACCCTGAGGGAGTCTGAAGCACACATAAAACCTCACAAGTTTGCAAATTCAAGATCAAATGTTCTGCTTTTGCTCATTACTAAAATACTCATTCTGAGTGATGTCACAGTTTTAAAAACCTCCAACTTAAGAGTCAAACTTCAGTATAAAAACACATAAGGTCATCAGCTGTTACACGGATCTGAATAATCAGTTCGTGTTCTCATAAATTCTGATAATTTCATAGAAGAAAACACTGTCGCCTCTTTAAAAGAAACCAAAAAGGGTTTGATGTGTAGCTTTAAACTGTCAGACGCTGGTTTGATTCCTGTGATTTCCAAAGGAGACAAAAATGAGACGCCACCTCAGAAAACTGTCAACCAGTGTCAGCGTCAAACCACAACATGTCAGACTCAGCATAGAATCTGCTGCATTGCTTTACGGCAAAGAGCAGAGGAGGGCAATCTTCTTTCAGCACCATCTCAGCTAAAGCTTAGAGCTTGTTGTTCAGGGCAGGGCGGGTAGATCATTCATCTCAAGAAATACTGACATTAAAAATGGTGTACTGTATTTTCAAAATTCATACTTGCTATTCCTATGGTCTAAGATAGAAAATATTGGTACACATGAACAGCTCTCTCCCAAATCCAAAACTAAAGTCAAAGGGTATAAAGTCTGGAGCTGCTCCATAGAAGTTAATGGTGAAAGACGTGGTGAGAGCACCCAGGGGAATGTTCTGAGTATATGGGTACATTTTCATTTTCAGAACTGAGAACTCTACAATAGAATAAAGCTTATTCAGGTGTAAGAATGAAAACAAACAGGCTGCAGAATCTTAACATGCTAGCGGCAGCAGCTCAGTCCATCGGGGCTCCTATGGACAAAGTGTGGACTAGTAGCTGGAAAGGTGCCACTTTGCCTCCTGGGCACTGCAGAGGTGCCCTCAAGCAAGGCACCAAACCCCCAGCAGCTTGGGGAGCCTGTCTATTGGCAGCCATCTTGCTCTGACATCTCTCCATTGATGCATGTGTACAGGTCGTGTCTGCGCATGTGTTTATTTCAGGCCTCTGTGTGTGTGTGTAATGTGAAAAATATAACAGAGTGGAAAAAATGAATTTCCCCTAGAGGGACTAATAAAGGTATACCTTTTTTAATGAAGTCTTTCTGATGAATTAAAGATCTTAAACATCAAAACAAGTGTAGAGGAGAATGAATATGAGTCAAAAGGTTGTTCTTTAGTGGCCAACAGGTGATCTATAATGGATTAATACCCATTAATAAAGCCATTAGTTACTGCTTATGAACCCTTTGTAAATGTCTTATTAAAGGGTGCAACCAACATTTCTATAGGGCACCTTCAGTCTTAGGTATACCTCACGTCTAGAACAATCACTTTTAAAATATTGGTTTATCAAAACAGGGTGTAAAACATGTATTGCACAAATGATGGGCACTAAAGCCCTCCTGTTATCTCCTTCGACTGTCACACTGCACTGGTTCTGCACTAAAATGCTGTATCTTAAAAAGCTGTGTGTTTTCACTCTGAACAGTTTCTAATAAACCTTTAAATGGTGAATCAATTTTACGAGAAATCATCAGGGTTTCCAGTTTGGACGTTTTGGTCTGTTGTGTTAAGCCAGTGTACTCTGATAACTGCGAAGCCTCCACAGTTCTGATAACAGAGCAGACTGGTGCAGATTAACTTAATAAAACATCCCTCATTGTGGTGAAGCTAAATTACCTTAGGTCCTTGTCTTCCTGGATAACCTGGCAATCCTGGAACGCCCAGTTTACCCTGCGAGACAATAACAGCACAAGTTGTCAGCCCAGCGACAGATTCTTGTATCGGCTTTCACACGTCCTAAGTCACTGAGCCCTGTTACCTTCTCTCCAGCGGCACCAATTGGACCGGACTCTCCAGTGGGGCCAGCTCGACCTTTGGGACCCTCAGGACCATCCTCTCCACGGGGCCCAAGCATACCAAGCTCACCCTGTAACACAAACACATACAGAGAATATCACAGTGATGATTGACTCGACATGAAGAATACAGATCAGACTGGACAGGCAGGAAGCTATATGTTGGACAGTTCATGCTCCTCACCCGGTCTCCTTTGATTCCCATGTCTCCCTTGAAACCTGGGAAACCATCCTCACCCTGCAGTGACACAAAATAAAGTTATTGAATTGGAGCTATTTCATTACTGTATATTGTTATCTAAGGCATTTGTTGAAACACTATTTCCTTCGTTTCACTGGGGAACTTATTAAGTCTCCTGACATTTTATATTTAATGAACATCTGTTAAAAATTCGGCCTGCCCAGCTTCACTCTGTGGATCACAGGATTAATGCTGCTATCTGCTGGCCACATAGTGGAACAGCATATGCAAGGGACTGTTGAGCAGTGCTTTACGAACATGTACACCTGCACCAACTGATATTACGCATTTTAGGCTTTCGGGTATATTGATAAATAAAAAAATATATACTGCTCAGATACAACAATGTTTCAGTAATACCTGAATTGAATTGAATTCTGTGAATTTTGTAAATGAACCACAACTGTATTTGAAGGCTGAAGGAAACTATTTTCTTCAGCTAGACCTTTGTCTCTGCTCACTGACACTTCCTTTTTTTACTCTGTCACCTGTCCATGTTTTCAACCCTATCTGATGCATAATGCAGCACTGAGCATGTCTGTTGCCAGCAACTCGCATCACCAATACCACACATGCACGCACACACACACACGCACACCCGAGGTAAAGCGCATCCTTTATTCATAACAAACCCTTTCTCCTCAAGGTTTGGCTTTTGAATCTTTGCTACTGTATAAATAATTCAATGATTCAAAAAAACAATATGAATACCTGCCATTGTAGTGAGAACAACACCCCTCAGTCAGATAATGGATTTTATAGAGCAGCATAACTCTATTGATCCTAAATAAATGCTATGCATATTAAAAGGCAGCTTATTTTAAATTCTACATGGTGCCACGTACACTCACACACTTCAAAAGTGCTTGAGATGGATTGCAGTGTTCTTTGAGAACGAAAGCCTTGAGCTGACGGCTTTACATTCAACAACTGATTGAGGGTCACTCCAAGAAAGTCTCTGTCTCCACTCAAGATGGCTATCGACTGACCTCCGCATGGTACTTTCAGGCTGCAGCAGCCGTCCACTCCAAAAAAGTCATAACAAAGTTGGGAGGACAGGTAGACAGCCACAGTCGCAGACAGAGTATCTGTGACATGAATATATTTACGGGCTGGTCCCAAACTTCATTGTGCTGTCTTCACCTTTATCACAGAGTGAGGGAAGTTTAGACAAACACTGACATCTACCGCATGTCAATATGGACAGCAAGTTTGGTCTTTGAGAGAAATAAAGCCACTGAATTCAGCACTAGTCTGTTAATTCAACTTGTCCAAGCACTTTTAAAACAGCACTTTCAACACAAGATAGACATCTTAACGGATTACCGTGACTGTCTTTACGAGTCCAAATATTTACATAATCTTTGTTGACAAAACGACAGAAATTGTTCTTGACAGACGTCTTATATTTTGTCACTACATTAACATACACCGTTTTATTCATGGCTGTAACCTGGGTGGTAAATTGACGCATGATAAGGAAACAGTTAAGCATTTAAGAAGTTTATACCTTCTCTCCTTTTGACCCCTTGAGACCACGGACACCATCAGCACCCTGTTGGACAGGACAGAGAAATTAATAAGCAATAAAACAGAATACAATACAATACAGTTATGTACATTATATTGGGACTATTTATACAACTGGCCAATTAAATGCCAACATGATCAAACTGAAAGCGTACCTTGACACCACGAGGGCCGGGATAACCAATAGGACCCTGTGGACCTGAGGGACCCTAGAAAGGAGAAATTAATGTATGGTTATGGTGCGATTCACGGAGGATATGAAAGGTATAGGTGTTCAGAGAAGGGATGTACCACTGCACATCTTCATTACCAATGCAAGTGGTATTTACTCTTAGACTTAGAAGACTATGTATGTTATAACTGTGGCCTTTTAATGGTTCTTAGATTACCAGTTAGTCTCCAGTACATTGACTAATGTAAATACTTTGTCTTAAATAAGTTGTGCTCTCCATTACAAACTAACTGTACCATTAAAAATGACCATTCATCCATGACAGAAGCCTGAAGAGACATATCTTGATCCAAAAGCAGACAAAAAATAATAATAAACTCCATTTTCTGTCACGATAAAAGTAGCTTAAATTACTATCAGTGACACAAAACCCCATTTTTTTCTTCTACAATTCTAATTTATTAATGAAATCATGCAATCTATACTGTTATACTTTGACAGTAAACACACTAGTATCATCCCTGTTGCTGTAAAATTAGTTGGTTAAGTACAACTGAAAGAAACATGGTAATTCTTTTGAATGTGAGTCGTATGAATAAACAATAAAAGTGATGTGATCTGTCGAGGTAGATAAATATGTTATTTCATTATCCTTTTTGGATTGCATGCCTTGGACTCTGAAGTACATTTATAGTAACTGTACATGTCATGTTAACATTAATAAAACACTACCTTCAGTAATTCACCTGCACCCAGACATTTTAATAGTCTTTTCACTGCAGCACACACACATGCAAAGAAATATCTTCGCCATATGACTCAACTCCTTCTCAAATGCACCTACCTGGGCTCCTTTCTCTCCAGCTGGACCCTCCTTACCAGGATGACCCTGTGAAATAAGCAGTCGCAAAGTGGTTAAAAGTGCGTGTTCCGATGCTGTTTCTTAAACTAAACACTCAACACAGTGAATGGCGTTCAGCTAACTGATTTAGCAACAATGACTGATGGTGAAACAACAAACAAGATGTGTAGTAAATGTGAATTGGTGTTACCAACATTATCTACAGGTGGAGAGGACCTTTGTGTTGCATATGAAAGCAAGGAGCTCACTGGCTAATGAGCTTCATATTCAAACTCACACAGAGTAACCTGTATATGCCTTTCAAACCAAAGCTGAGAGCTGTTGCATCTACAGAAACCATGGTCAGAAACTTCAGCATTTATCCACACCAACACATTTTTTCTCAGAGTGACTGACATGTCAGTGTGCACTCTCCCTCTATGGTGGCCACTGGTGGTGTCAGAGTGATGAGGCAGGTAGACATGCCCATACAAACGGCTCAATACACACCTTCACACACACACATATGGGGACCTTTAGCTGCGTACACCTGGCACTTCCAATTTAAGGTGTGAGGTTGAGGCAGAAGGCTGTAAATCACCAGGCTCTGGGGCCTGAGGGCGACTAGGGCTGCCTGCCTCTTGAACTTACGCACCTCTCCTAGTGAGGGCAGAGAGGGAGGAATGACATGAGCTACTACAAGTCTAGAATAACAAAACTCAAAGGCACATTTCTTATATTTCTCTGCCCTGAGAGATTTCTGAGGCACAGTTCTGCAGCTTTTTACAAGGAGGCTCTGTGCAGCAAAAGGGTAAACTCATCAAAACAGCGTACCCATAGTCTATACACATTTCATTGCCTGATATCACACAGTATTGTCAAGACGTCATACTCTGTTTCCATCTTCAGTCTGACACTGTGTCCACTCTAATGGATCTCTGTGGGGGAGGGGGCTTCGATTTTTCCTCACCAACCACTGGAGACCAACGTATCCACCTGAAGCTAACGTCATTTGAAGTCCACACTGATGTGTAGTCATGGCAGCGTACTGGTTTTAAGAGTAGTGGAGCGAAGTATAAACAAACAACAATGTCAGGTGATACTGACAACGCCTGACAACAGCTTGACAATGGCGTTAGTCCCGCCTGTGGCACTGACTGGATCGATTGCTTTCTCAACATAGAAGCTGCTGTTTCATGTCATGATGTCAGACGAATCAGTCAACTCGGTGGAGTGGGCAGATTCAAAGCTCTGGACCAAGGCAACCAATTTACTGAGTAAAGTTTGAAGACACAAATGTTTAGAATCTAAAATGCATTATTATACATCTGGTTACATTTTTAGATGGGGATTTTTACCAACCGTGACCACGTCATGACAGCCGGTAACGTTTTCACTTTCTGTGTGTGTGTGTGTGTGTGTGTGTGTGATAAAATGGAAAAATGCGGTCATCTATCAACACCTATCGAACTACCACAGATGAGGTTTTAAATATTTGGCCAATGTTTATATGTCCTCTGTCAGCCTGTGGCGATAGCGTCACAACCATAAAAGATGCAGCCACAAAACTTCAAAGATGTGTCACTGAGATGAGATTGAGTTTAAAGATGGGTGTGGTCCCAGTAAGGGCGCCTGATGTAAGGGGATAGGAAGTAGGGAAGGGGCCATTGCTCCTTCACTTTATGCCCCTGGCTCACTGAGTCACAGATCGTTGTACCGCAGCTAGAGTGATCCTATCACTAGATGGTCTCTAGTTAGTTATGTCAAGATCTTACATCTAAAGTCCACTGAAAAAATTTTACACAAAGCTCTTCATCCATACGCTGAGGTGTTCAGCCACTTGTCTGCTGAAAATGGTTTGAAACTGCAGGACTAGATATATAATAAACAGCAGATATGACAGGTCATCAGATGTGATTTATAAAGGTCATACAAAGGTCAGCTCTGTGTTGTGTATGGTGGGTCGAACATGGGTTCTTAGTGCTGATGAAAAAACTCATGCTTAGTATGTGACGACCTGTTCATCCACACAAAATTGGTTTTATACCATACTATGTACAGCTGTAGAAACATAAATGTGTATGTACTGTCAACATTTTTACTGCTTTTAGTGCAAAAAGAAGAGTTTCTGAGAGTGATTCAGAAACAACAGTGTCCGAGGTGTGGGTCAATGTATAGGAGTAAAACTGTGTCACATTTCTGTTTGTGTGTGTAAAACTGATATACAGTATGTACGTATATAGGTGATAAGTGCACGCACAGGAGGCCCGTCAGCTCCAGGTAATCCAGGCAACCCCGACCTGCCCTGAGGTCCCTGTGTGGGGAAAAGAAAAAAGACAAGGTCAAAGATCAGAGGTTAAAAACTAGTTTCAAAATCTGCAATGATCAGGGTTACAGAGCAGAGTTCACTCAGAGGATCTGCAGGTCCTTTGTGTCCTGAATTTGATTTAAGAGAGCAGACTGTCCTTGATTAAATATATCAAATTTGTTTTACTCCACATGTCCAGTTTAAGCTCAAAAGCAGGAAACGTAATGTTAAAGAATGCAATATCCAGCTGTGTTTGGTAGAATAGATTCAAGCCTGTTCAAATAATGATGGTTTTCCACCAAAATTCGAGCGTGTACACAGATTTTTTTTAAACACAGGAAAACCTGCTAAAAATAGGTTGTAGACTCCTATCTCTCTCTCAGCAAACAAATATGCCTTTATACATCTTTTTTTTAACTGCTGTGTCATGTTTAACATCAAAAACAGCCCAGAAAAGTTAGTTAAAAGTAAAAAAGCATCATGGAGGCCAGTGAAATTTTCATGGTGCTTACTTCTTTTTATATATATCTTACTTCTTCAGTCTCTCTCTAAAATTAGGTGCCAACTAATATGGAAAAGAGTTTGAGCACTGCTTGGGTGGAGAGTATACCAGCTCAAATTATTTATTGGAGCCCGAGCCGATAGATACCCATGGCTACTACAGAATCATTGACCCAGGTGTGAATGCCAATTGTAACCTTTCCTCTTACATACAAAAGCCAGATGTTAGCAGGTGTCAGTGGGTTTTTTGTGCGGTGGGAAAGGGGCCTGATTGGTTAAGGATTTTTTGGATTTATAAAGAAGACTGACTTGACTGCTAATACTGTTTGACTGTTAAGAATTTTTGGAGACCTGCAGATACCAAATGAAAAGAGGTCAAATTAAGTCTAATTGTAAAGCCACATTATTTCAAGCATGGTTCCGTCCTAAACCTTAAACAGTTCTTAAAAATAGTTTACTGGATATCTTTGGTTAATCAATAATTTCTTGCAATTGACTACGATTTTTTGTGCTGTGACACAAGCTTTTATTTTACGTGGTCGTTACCGTGCTTCAATTATTTGATGTTCTGATGTATGCTTTCCACAGAAAAATGGGTTAAAAACAGGGTACGTACTTTTTCACCAGGTGGTCCGATGGGGCCTTGAGGACCAGGAAGACCCTGTGAGACAGAGACACATAGAAATGAGTTGCCATGGCAACAACAAGCAAGCTCAAACACACACATACACACAAGCTGGATAAACTGAAAGGTTTGTTGGAGTTGTAAATAGTTGAGCTAGCGAAGGATTGTTAAGCCTGTGCCTTTGTGTTTGTGTGTGTGTGTGTGTGTGTGTAATGAGGGGGGTGGTCTGTGGGCGTATGTGGGCTGCATACACTTCAATATTTAAATATTTGTGTATGTGTTTTCATTATGCGTCTCTAGGTAGCTAACTGATGTGCTACTATGTGTGTGTGTGTGTGTGTGTGTGTGTGTGTGTGTGTCGCAGGGGTAATTTGAGGCACTGAAGCTTGCTCCAACAGGTGTGGTAGCTCTGCAGGAATTCCACCAACATGAATAAGGTGCTTTCAAATGGATCAACCTCAAAACATTCCCCTTCCCAAGATAAACCCCTGAAAAATATGTGAGGAAAAATGTGTGTGGGGTGTGCATGTGTGCGCGTGTGTGTACACTTATTATGTCTCCAGGGAGGGATGGGAGGAATAGTGGAGGGGCAGAAGAGAGGAGGGGCAAATTCAAAAAGTCAAAATGAAGATGATCATCTCTTTTGACAGGTCAGCCTCTGATGTGTTGACTCAAATTTAATTTTAAAAAAGAAGTACAAAACCTGGAGAGATACACAACATCACACCATGCTTTGAGAGTGAAACTGTTCAAGTGTGCACTTAATTAATCAAATGCATCTCTACGCTCAGAGGTTGTCAAGAGCGACCCCACGGTAAATCTGTTTCTCTCTACATGTGGAGTTTGTGGTGGACGATACAGACAGCACTGAGGCATAAAACAAGTGTGTCTGTGGCCACTTCACTGTATCAACACATCCTGATGTCTTTGCTTTTGTCATATGTGTCATGGGTGTATGATTGATTCGTTCACCTGTGTTCCTGGAATTCCCTGCTGCCCGGGTGGGCCTGGTTCTCCTTGTGGTCCCTGAAAAAAGATGGAGGCAGTCAAAGGTGAACACTAGTCCCAGAGTAATCCTCTGTCCCACATCCTGCCACTTATTGTCAACCTTCTGCCTATCAAAAGTGTCAAAAACATGATTTATTTTAGCTGGTTCCAGCACCAGGAGGAAGTTTTAATGAGTAGACATACAACAAATGGCAACATGTATGTTAAATATTGTATATGGCCATGTATACATATCGTAAGAAGGGTGGGAAGTAGAGTAGACCAGCCATTACTACATTCAATATCATGAAGCTGTTTGACGGTCAGCTCACTCCACAAGTTATTGATTAAGTAGTAACTCTCTGAAGAACTGTTTTGGTGTACCTACTTTCAATACCCTGCCTTATCTACTCTAATATAAACTATCTGGGGCTGTGAACCCCAGAGCGTAGGTTTGTTTCAACATTTGGAGACATGTGAGATGGGGGGGTTGGGGTCCTCCTTCAGAAAATTTTGATCATCAAACACTCAATTTCCGCCATTCTGGTGATTTTTTATGCATCAATTAGTTCCTTTTGTGCATCAGTTTATGGTTTTGCAAATAAAAGTCCTCTGCTAATCTCATGTTTTTATTCGGGGGGATAAATACACATGTTCCAAATATCTAGGAGGACATGTTTTCTTGCCTCCCCCCTGAAATCTTCACCTATCTGTGACCCTGATGTGTTCTACTGTAAAGAAAAAGCAGCCCTTACTCACACAACATGTCATGTAGCTGCTTTAACTGTATGGATCTGCCAAACAAAGCTGTCAGGCACACGTTTGACCCTAAATCAGCATTTTATTCATGAGCTGTTGTAAATCTCAAACCTTGCCTGTCATTATACCATATTTCTCTTGTACCATCCAGAAAAAGCAGTTATCATTTTAACCTGTGCTGCCCTTTCAGAGACACTCCTTTACTCTCCCTCTCAGGTCCTCTGAAGCAAAGGAGTGACCTTTGACCTCCAGCTGTGGATCCTAAAGGGAGTTTAACAGCCTGGCTGAGACAGTGCTAACTTCTAGAAATAAATCATGTATAGCTCAGACAAGCTTCTGAACCTCTGCAGTAAGTAAGTTGTGTTCATACCATGTTTCCTTTGGGACCTGGAGGCCCGTCAACTCCAGCGACACCCTATGAAGGACACATCAGATGTATACTTTATATTAATTACAGGAAGTGATATCACAGGAAAGAATGGTACAGGTGGTGATACCTACAGGAGATCCAGGGGGTCCTGGAGGACCACGGGGACCCAGCAAACCTCGAGGACCCTATGAGGAATAAATGAGAAGCAGTGACTTATATTATATGCTCTTAATGCTGATGAACAGTTTTCAGTGGGGCAATCACGTCCTCTGGTGGATAATTTTGTCAACAAGAGATCAGATATCAAGTGCAAAACAAACTGTAAGAGGATGATGTTGCAACAGGTTAGAATCCCATATGTTTGGGACGGCCTGATGAAACAAATGAGCAGCAGACAAGCCTTACACTCTCGCCAGCTAATCCTCGGGGCCCGATCTCTCCATCCTCGCCCTACGAGAAGAAAAAGACAAAAATCAGCGTGACTATATTGAAATGATATTTAATGTAAGGTTCAGTGTTTCAGTGCTCTGTGATGTCAACAAATACAACTTGAAGTAAATACTGGCATCTTGTATGAACACATTAAATATCTATGTCCACCTACAACTGTAAGCTCTTGAAAGCCTGTATTAGCCAGGGCTTAATCTCAACCTAACCAAACATTGTTGAATGCAGTAACTGCCTGGGGGTGGAGGTGTGGGAGCAGAGTGGGGGAGTCAGTTTCACGGGGAGGAAAGGTTAAACACAAACCCTCCCCCTCCCCAGTTCATAGTCTCCGCCCAGCTGCTACTGCCTGAGGGCTGAGCTGGTGGAGCACAGCTGATGTAACTGAGGTGGTAATGGTTCACCCTCAGCTGAGTGCAATTTTCTTAAAAGTCATTAAGTGTGTTAGTCAAAGGAGGGAGTACTTACTCTCTGTCCATCCTCTCCAGTGGCACCTGTGGGTCCCATTGGCCCTGGCTCCCCCTGAGATAGAGAAGAAGAGAGGGTTAGTTTATCATTTTATGCACCGATCACGCGTTAATGTTTCAGTCTTGGCTCCAGGAGAGTTCATCAGGCTCATTAGGCTATAACAAAATGACACACTTTGTTTTATATCTTCCTGCCCTCCACAACAAAGTACTCTCTGCTTCCAAGTCTACTTTATAAACTGTGGCTCATTCTACAAACTCAAACACATCAAATATGGCTCCCTGGCCTCAGTGCAACGCTGTCATTACATTCCTCCATATCAGTCTCAATAATGCAGGTGCATTAGTGGAATGAAACAAATTACAACTTCTTATTCAACTATTACCCTCCTGACATCGCAGTTATTCACTCATCACACTGAAATTTAAACAAATTACTGAACATGATCTTTGACCAACGACCAGTGGCTGCAGCCAAATATATCTGATCCAAAACGTTTGCCCGCTAAAACAAACACAGCCCTTCAGGAAATCATCGTAATCTAAGAAGACAAATCCCCAATAACTGTAGGATTTATAATGCCAGTTTGTGAGTTATCAAATGAAAAAGTATGAGAAACACTGTACTTGGCTCGTGTGCATACACAGGAGCGGTTTCTCAGGCAAAACGTGAGTATTCCTTTAAAATCTGGTTCATTGTTGCTCTCAATGGACAAATTTCACAAAGGACTAAAAGGCTGTTTTGAGCAAACTGAAGTGACGACAACGACCATACTGTACTCACCCTGTGCCCCTTCTCACCAGGCAGTCCGGGCAGTCCATCAAACCCTCTGTCACCCTGTGCAGAAACAAAGCAGAAAATGTCACCAGACCACACAACATCACCACACATCAAAGTCATCGTGGGCTGCAGTATGCTCGTAGCAATGCTTAATAAAAATACACAAATTCTCGTTTGCAGTTAGTCACATGAACATGGAAAGTTGTGTGAATGTCTACAGTACCTTGGAGCCTGTCTCTCCGGGCATTCCACGGGCCCCGTCAGCTCCAGCACGGCCCTAAAAACAGCAGCAGACACATTACACACAGATAAAGATGTACATATTGTAGGGCAAAAACATCACTCATTTTTCATTGTCTTTTTTGTCTTGTCCAGGTGGTTTGTTAATTCAGGAAAGTTCTGCCAGTAATAAGAGATATGAAATTAAAAATATTTCTTGAATCAGTCAACTGAGTATGCCTGAGGCAGAAGACAGTGTTGGCACCAAACAGCAGGCAGCAGAGCAAAAAAAATTGCTGATCAAATCTCCGCTTGACAAATATTAAACCACAATACACAAAAAAATCAATTATGCAAATTAGAGGTGGAAATAAGGAGGACAGGGACTTATCTGTAAAGCCTGCTGCCAGTATTTTAAAATGATAACTACTGAAAGGAAAACCAAACAAATGTAAAAATCTGAAATATGTCTTCTTGTGCTGCACAGATTTTCTGTTGCAGTGATGTTTATATTTGTTATTTTCTTATAGGAATGTTTGAAATGAAAAAGGGGATGCAAGAAAAAGTATTCCAACAGAGCAGTAGATAAGTAGGTTACTTAACAGTCACATATGCAATCTTTTTATCACATTTTTGTGACATTAAAATCAGCTAATTGCCCAAAATTAACCCATGAATCAAACTAGTATTACTAATTTGACTGGTTTATGTTTATTAGTAACCAATTAGGTCAAGACGTTTGGCCCTGCACAGTGACTACACCCTGACACTAATTGTGCCCCACATCCATGGCCACTTTTTCCATTTTGGCATTTTCAGACAGATTTGCTGCCTGCCCATTGATCCGAGGATTGGAAGCAGGCCCTTAAGCACATATCAAGCAATTGTTTGTTGGAGTGGAAGTAAGCCTCTCAGCGTTTGAGCGGTGGCCACAAGTCCAAACAACCGCACAACAACAAACACAGAGACATGTGAGCGTGCACACAGCACAGCTAGAGTGGACCGGGTCATTGAGTTCACTCACCCTCTTGCCAGGTTTGCCAGGTTGTCCTGAAGGCCCTTGGATGCCACGGGGACCCTGTGCAGACACATGAGGAGCACTTAGTGACAAAAAACTAACAACCTGGGAGGCAGCCTTCAGTCACCGGTGAGGTTTATTTTATCCGTGTTATCAGGATCATCACTTCACACTTACCTGAGGACCAGGGTCTCCACTTTCACCTTTCAGCCCAGGAGGACCAGGTAGACCCTAAAGCAAGAGAACACAAACCAAGTGTCAAAATGCTTCTCATTCAAACTGTGACACATGCAGTTTGCTACAGGACAGAGGAGTAAACATAGCATAAAGTAAACAGCAGATGGCGATGTTTAGCACATTTTGTGCATTCTTCTTGTGTGTTCACATAAAGAAAAATGAATCCACACATTCCTGTTACTATAGATGCATGAACTACCTGGGAACTCAAGTGAAGACAGTCAGGGAGGATCCTTAGAATTCACTCTACAATGACGCTCTGTGACAATTTGTCTTTAATAGTGGATCACATGCAGCTGGCACAGACAATTCAACGTATTTCTTTGGATGGTAAAGGCTTGATTTTAGCATATTAATTATTACAATCAGCTTTAAAGAGCATGTGATACGACCCTGCTTGATATTAACATGTGAGGCCTCATGTTTAAAGACAGATACTGTACTTAAGTCTAAAAGTGCAAAGCTAAATTGTTGGTCTTGGCAGAGATTTAGGGTACATACTGTAATCTTTCTGCAGACAAGTATGGATTCAAAGCTGGTGATTTGGCAATTACAGACATTTTAGAATCATAGCAAAGCTTGAATGTCTAAAAAGCTGGTTTTTAAACATGTAATCAATCAGGAAGGGACGTATTTTGAGAGGTACATTTGCAGCAGATAAAACTCACACATTCCTTATCTCATATCCTCTGTTCTTTGGGATCTACCTATTGCCGTATCATTTCAGATCACTCTGCCAGGCCTTTAGCCTGAGAAGAGCTGATTTAACAGAGGGTAATTCTTTGTGTCTTTTGTAGAGCCTTCTCCTGCAGATAAATAGTGGATCGTGTATCAACAAGCCCAGGAGAAAGGAGGAGGAGGGGGACCAGCAACAGAATGAAATTTTCTTGGCAGCTGGTAGCACCTAACAGACAGGCAGTGTGGCCACTGAGCCACCAGCCACTGATCCAACAGCAGCTCTGAACAAGCAACCTGGTCTCTGCTCTCGTCCAATACATGAAAACACTAAGATGATTTTTCTTAGATGATGCAGAACTGTCATATTGATGATCAGTATATACCATCACGCTTTGAGCAACTGTAACTTTAAGTGTCATAATACTGATCGGAAGTGATATCATGTGTGCATGACAACTTTAATCATCATACACACATATGATAGGGTGAATAATAAACGAGAAAACAATAAATACAATAAAAGGAAGAAGCAAAATTCTGACAAACAGCTGCAAAAAAAAAAAAAAAAGCAGAGACTCACCACTGGCCCCGATCTTCCTGTCAGACCCATTGGCCCTGCAGGTCCCCTCATAGCCAGCTGCAGGGCAGAAACACGGACAAGAACAAGGTCAAATTCCACTCAGTGAAAAATCAGTTGAAAAAAAAAAATGCACTGTTTATCAGGTTTTGAAGACAATCTACATGTGTTTGTATATTTTTTCACTGATATTGTTTTCATTCAATATCATGCTTGTCTTGTACGTTATTTATCATTTATCTTTGTTGAATTGTTCTTCTTCTATGTCCATCTTTCACACTGATATGAATCGATTTCTTCATTCGTACTTTCATTTTGTCTTAGATTTATAAATATACAAAACCTTAGTGTTACGTGTATGTTGTTTTATGACTGAATACAATCAAATCAATGACACGTGTGACTATTATTTAATGGGACGTTGTTTTTATGTGGTGGTTTCCATCATTTTAGATTGTTCTGAAGCAGCAGTTACATATTTTGATTGCCACTGTCATTTTACAGGAAACAAAAATTCTTTAAATTGTGTGTACTGAAAAATATATCCACTGCATATCTGTAATCACTATATCTAGTTAATTCTAAATATCTGTGCATACCCTGCTCATTCTACTCACACACTGTATAACAAATCCTTCATAGCAAGATAATCATTTCAGAATTTCATTTCATTTCATTTTATTCTAATGTAGATGACACTGTGGGGTCCATTTCCATACTGCACCTACTCTGGATCATTCTCTAATTGCTTTCTTATTGTGTTGTCTTATGGCACAGTAAAGTCAGAGATTTATTTCACACTTAATCTCTCTGTTCACTGTGCTCTCTGACTGCCTAATTAATGTGGGATATGGTGCACAATCCTAAATACCAAGCCCAGATTTTCTCTTTTCGTGTAACCACCCACCTCCTCTCCCACATACACACAAAGACATTTCTACACCTGTTGGTTTAGCCCACCCGCAGGTCAAGAACCCCTAAAGTATTTTTAACAGTCTCTCCCGTCTGTGCATCTGTTCAGAGTGGCCTTTTTATGTTGTTGCTCTCCAGCCTGCTCGGCATGTCTCCTTTTAGCCTTGCAAGTCCAACAAAATGCAGTTGCCCCCCACCTCTCCTCCCCACCAAAATACTGTCTCCTTCATCCTTCCCCTCCTTTCCCCTACAGCTGTGTGTATGCAGCAGGGTGGGGGCGGGGGCAGGGGGTTATCCACAGGCTTTTGGCTTCCTGGTGGTTTTTTAAAAAGTCCTTTTCTACTTACTCTGGCCTGGGATAGGATGGCCTGGGCTTGGGCTTCTTGGGCAGACACCACTGGCCCCTTCTCACCATCCCCGCCGAAACGGAACTGTTGAACACACACACACACACACACACACACACACACACACACAGGTATTAAAACAGCTGCTCATTTTGTTTCTCTGCACTATTTAATACCCTTAAAATCAGTCTAATTATGGAACTGTATGATAAAAGGTGGCTGGTCTGAGCACTTACCGGCAGCATCAGCATGGTACCAGGGGGACCTGGCACACCATCAGCACCAGGCAGACCAGCACGACCAGGAGGACCCTGCAATACAGAAGAGACCCCACCAGATTTATAAAATGATCAGCTTTATGAGATTAACTGTAATGTGTTTAAGAAACAATTGATTTTTATAAGGACAGCATGATGGTGGATTTCCTCTTTCTCTGGTGGCTCCTCAGTGACTTTTAGAAAATACAAACCACATGGTTGCTTGTATGTATGTAATAGATATGTAATCATATCTAAATAGCCAAATTAATATCTTATGTGGTTTAAATGAAAGCAGCCAAACTGCCTACCCTACTCTGCTGGCTTTGAGACATGTCCAACATATGCACTGCTTAGTTCTTCAGGTAAGAGTTACATCTGGGTCGAGATTCGTAAGAATTTATGATGGCGTCAATAGCTGAAAATCACTTCTGAAAGTTGTAAGACGTTACAACAAAGTGTGGACAAAATGACGAAATGCACAAACATACGCTCACATAAAATATCTTGTGATAATGCACTGAAAAATGTATCTGATCTTTGACTCCTAAACTGTGCCATTACATACGCTACTAACGATCGCCGTAATATGGAAGGAAACACAAACAAAGCCACACACTTTCACATGCACACTTTCACACACACACACACACACACACACACACACACACACACACACACACACACCACACACATGAGGAGACACACAGACGGAGCAGTAAACGCTGGAGGTGTGCTGTTTGTTAGTTTGATTAACATGTGCTCCTCCTCCTTCTCCAGCACACATAGACCAGGCCTGTCCATCTGTAAACCACGCTGCTGTCTACGGTCCAAAACCAACATCCTTTTCCATTAATTCTGGTGCGTACGTTTGTGTGTGTGAGTGTGTGTTGCATGTGGGTGGAACAGAGAGAGCCTAAAGAGCAAAGCGTTAAATACGGATACTTCTTACTGAGGGAAACCCAGATAGAATATCATTCATCATCTTCTAATCTTAAAGAGGCTAACAGCCGACATGATAAAACTCACTGACATCTTTCAGGTTTGAACGTTTTTGGGAATTATGTGCGCACAATATATGCTATAATGCAGAGCAGTTGAAATAGTAAAAACTAATGACGGAGGTGGAGCTAAAGCAAGTCAAATTAAGATTTCCTCCACTTACTCTATTTTGGTCCATACTGAGACACCTTGGAGTGCATTCTTCTGCTTACCTTGGAATTCAAAAGCTTGTTTGAAATAAAGCAAGGCCATGGTTTGTGCCATTTAATATAATTTCCACACTGATTTATAACAATGGTTGAACTGAGTGATACTTAAGGAATCCGAATGTACAATTTCATTTGGCAACTGCCAATAAAAATGTGTCTTATGTGGCCATGGAAACAAAGCTTTCTAAAATGGCTCTATACAGAAACATAAGATGATTTAATGTGGTTTGGTTATCAAAAAAATGGTTTGCAGACTGTCTGACAGGTCACTGTATCAATTAAGTGCTAAACATGTTCACAATCAACCATTCATTGTTGCCTATTAGATCATTGCATGCTGAATCTTAAATGTAAGCTGCTAGCATGATCTCAATGGACAGAAAATATTAACTTTAGCAGCACTAGAACAACATGAATTTAAAAACCAACACAGCGAAAGAAAGATTGGAAAACTTTTTCATTAACAACTTAGACAAATATACTTTGACTTAAGAGGCTTTGCATGACATAACCGTGTTAATTATCTATCAATTAGCATTATAAGCATGCTATATTTACACTTGAAACAAATAAGAAAACTGATTAAAAAATGTGGCTGGTTTGGGGGGCATAAATGATAACTCACCCTGTCACCAGGATCTCCAGCAGGGCCTGGGGGTCCTTGTAGGCCAGAGGGACCTGGGAGACCCTACATAAACAAAGCTCAGTCAGCAGACCACCAGCAGGCAAGCTCATCAAATCTGACAACAACAGTTTTTAATTATGCTCTGGTGCAAAAAACACTGACTTAATTCTTTTTTAAGAATATACTCACAGCTGGGCCGGGGGGTCCTGGTGGTCCTTCAATCAGCATGCCCTTTAAGAGCCAAGCACATTGTTTCACATCACAAACACTGACCTGTGCAACAGCAATACTACTGACAGGTTCGGGATAAGTCAGGAAATTAAGGGGGGGGGGGGGGTTCTGTTGAAAGTTTTAGGTGTTTCCAGTGCTTTGTAGAGGGTCTTAAAGGAGGTAAAACTGCAGTTGACTTCATTCACTTGGTTTTACAAAGACAGAAAAATGTTGACAGCTAACCCAGCAAACAGGATAATTAAGCTAAAATGACTTGATTACATCACTTACAGGTTCAATGACAGCCGGCTCGCCCTTCTCTCCCTTCTGGCCGAAGGCTCCTGCAGCACCAGCAACCTGTAGTTACAAAGCAAGCACAGAGGTGACATTCCTCACACAGCAGCTACAGTCCACAAGTGAATGAGTAGCAATGATGGGCGAGGAGGAGGCCGTTCAGCCAGTGAGAAAATTGTGTGTTAGTGTTTCAACAAATTTTACTCAATCAATCAGTACCATATGCTCAGTTGCAACTACTGTAACTATGTCAGAGGCAGAGAGTGAATCAAGACAAACACAAAGTGAGATAAAACTATGGAACCGAAGAGGCAAAAATGTTAGTCGTAACGAGAAAGGATGGACCTCTATGTGCTTGAAAATGGAGCAATGCCGTCATTGCATTGCCATTGTGCAGTGTGGCTAATGGTGACCAAATAAATGTTGCTTAACACCAACAGGTTATTGTAGTCATGCAAACCTCACAAAATAACACAATTCAACATATATATATATACAAAGACAGAACATAAGAGACGTCGTCATACAGTGTACAGCTTCACATTTAAGTGAAGTTAATTAGTTCAGCTGCATTGTGTGTTTATGTGTGTAAGTGGGGTGAGATACAGTAGGAAGGAGCTGCTTCTCTAAGAGTGTAAGGGTGGGTGGTGTTTGTGTAGAGGGGTACTGACAAGGCACACAAGATCATTAAAGTCCTTGCTCTCCCATGGTAACAATACCCACAGGCACACAGACACAATATTGTTTGATGATGTTCTGACAGTGGGCACATTTAAACAGCAGTGGAGAAAAGGACATCGGTTAAATATTCATACTAACTAGATGATAAGCTCCGACTGCTGGTCAGTGAGGACAGGGTTCAAAAGTCTGGGAGGGAAGTGAAAGGAATCCGTAACACCTTGATTACAATTGTGTAAGTATGTGTGCACTGTGCAGACAGCTGCCTATGAGTTGTGGGCTAATTGCTGCACATATAGGGAGGATATGTCACAGGCAGGCTGCTCGTTAAAACAGCAGAGGAGGAGAGGGAGGGATCAGATCTGACTGCTGAGACGAGTGGGTGGGGATGGTTTGTTGGGTATGTATGAGTAGTGTGCAGGTTGGGGTGACATGACGTTGGAAGAAAGAGGGAAAAATGTGAGAGTGTGATACTTTTTTGTGCTTGTGCGCACACTGTACAGTATGTATTTCTACGAAAATACAGATGCACACACCAGTGAGACAGCAGCAAGACTCCACACTCAACATGTCAATGACACATTGCCAAGCAACCAACTAGGAAGGCGTGCACTGGGAGACAGAGTGAGTCCATAACACAAACAGAGTCCCTAACGCGTGCCGTTCATGCACACACCCGTCAGTCACCAGGCCGGGGTGTGGTACTTACGGAAGAAATATCAGTTTCAGCAGCAACCCCGGGCCCCACCTCATCGTCGTAGACTGCCGTGGGTCTGGGCGGGGCCGTGCCATACTCATCATACGCCCCGTAATCATACAACCTGTTGTCAACCTCGCCCAAGTCATACTCCTTTAGGTCATATTCCTTAAAGTCATACGCCTCTGCACCAGTGTTGTCCACCGTGCTTGGGACAATGGGTTCCAGGCCAATGGGAGTGGCATCGGTGACATATGCACCGACAACATCCTCCTCCACAGCCTTCCAGGTGTTACCCAAGCGAGGAAGGGGGAAGCAATGGTGAGCAACCAAGGAGATAAAGATGTTAGTTAAGCAGTTGAGACAAATAGTCTACTTTTAGATGTTATTAAAGCAAACTCAAAAATAATTTGGCATGATATGCAGAAAACAACATTTTTAATATCGACGGTAACACCTTATTTATTCCAACAAAAAATAACTTGTAACTGCTCTAACAGTGTTGGGTCAGTGTAATTTGAATATGTCCAAAAGCAAAGGCTAAACTACACACTGGAGCACTGAATCATGTTACTAAATAAGAGTTAAATGAATACTCCACCTGCAAAATCACCATCTGTACATCAATTACTCACCACTTATTACCTTGAATTTGTGAAGAAAATTATGATTTTCTCACATGCCTCTACAGTGAACGGAAAATCCAAAAAAGGCGAACATTCTTCATGAATTGAAGCAAACACACAAAACTATATCAAAACATCAGTTTACAAACTCTCACACAATTCATGCAGTATAATTTAAGTCTCATTTATCCATTTGTATGCTTAGTACTTTTTAAACGTGCATTTTCGCTAAAATTTTACAATGCACATATGTGCTCAAGACAGGGCTTTCCTAACGATAATGCATGCGTTTTGAAAGTACTGCGTATACCGCTGGATACATAAGACTTGGAGTATACTGCATGTAAACAGATGTTTTGATATAGTTTTGCTGCTGTTACACATGGTCCCCAGTGACTTAAATTCATGCAGAAGGTTTGCTTTTTTGGATTCTTCTTGTGTGAAAAACTAATTTTTCTCCACAAACTTGAGGTGAGTAATTGATAGACAAATTCTCATTTTGCAGGTGAAGTGCTCCTTTAAACTCTCCACAAACAAATACTGCTTGCTCTGTTAAATCACATATTCATGAGGTAGTCTGCTAAACATACATGTTATAATACCAAGGAATAAATAAAGTGTTACCGTACTGACTGAATACACTCATTATCAACTCTGACGATCAAAACTTTAACCATCAAGTCAAGACAGACTTAATGTTATCTCAGCCTTCACTTCTCTCTCATCATACAACTATACATTATCCTTTGATACAGAAAGTAAAGAAAGGCTGAAATAACATTTGAAATGACACTAGCAGCAATTTGCATGGACATCTAGACAATCAGATTGTAGTGGTTGTGCAGACATACAGAGTGCATCAAGATACACAGCTAACATTTCAATTTGTTCGTCTGTCAAATCTGTTTTGACAGGATATGTTTTGAGCCGCTTGTGAGTTTACTTGGTGTACTCTGTATTTGGCACAGGTACAACAACCACAATCACCTGGCACATTTTTTTTTTTCGTCCAAACTGATCAGTGTGGATTTAGCTTTGGAGAGCGACACAGTGGATGCAGTTACACAGTCACTATTGGCAGTGCTTCATCTTACCAAATTGTATATTTAAAATTGCCTGTAGAATCACATCCACTTTGTCAAACACTGAAGTAGACAATGCACATTCATAGCTGGCTGTGAGGAGATTTTAGCCTTGTTGATCATAGTTCTTTCAGAGGCAATTAGCAGAACTAGTGATCAAAACCAAGCTTCAGATGTGATGGACAGGGCATATATTCTTAGGCAGATAATCTCCACTGTCATTTACTGGCTGAGAGAGGCTCTGCCATCATCGGCGTCTTTTAATCCTGGATAAGGCTGCAAATCTTGTCAACTCTCCGCTGTTTATGTGGGTAGTAAAATTAAACAAGCTAGAGTGACTGAGGCAGCAATTCTGAGGAAACAGAATTTTCTCTAAATATCTGAAAACATATTGTTGGCTCTCGATAAAGGCACACATGTTGCTTCACTAACAGTCTGAGTGGTTTCTATTAGAAAGAGCGACACATGTTTCCACAGCAGATACTCTTTTTTAATCATACTAGTAAGATACAGTACAGTAAGTTTGGCATTTGCTTGTTTGTTTCTAGTATCCAGACAGCCTCAGACTTTAAAGTCATGATTACTTCCATATGTCAGCCATTTTTAAACAGCTAGGTTAACTTGCAGGGTCTGAACGGGTCTAATGTTTTCAATTGCTGAGAGCTAATGAAATCTGCAGCCTTAGTCATCAACAATGTCAACCGAATTATTTTTTAAGGAGTGGAACAAGTGGGTCACAGCTTTTAAACATTAAAAAATGTCCCCCTGTCCATCAGTTCTGCCACACATGTAAATACTAATGAGTCAAAAGACACATCGATTCATGAGAATGGTTGTGTCTTTGTCATTTCATACCAGATACTTCCTTGGGTAAAATCATCCTGGCTCACATTTCCCATAACACCTAACACTGGTTTTAAGAAGCAGATGAGAATGAAGATGAAAAATTACCTCATCAGGTCCGCTCGTGGCAAAGGGGGACTGAGTATGAGTACCATCTACAGTTCCGTAGTCAAAGTCTGTATTGTAATCTCCTACATTGTTTGGCTGAGTCATGTTGAAAAAAGGAAAGAAATATAAAGCAAGGGTTAACACAAAGGCTCAAACCAGAGGTTATTAGCTAGGGGTCCTCTCAAGCTACAGACTCTGCTACTTCTACACAAAGGAGGTTAGGGAGCTCTGAGTCTGCCATCATAGATTTTCCCTTCAAGGCAGGAAGATCTTGATGGGATCTGGTCTCGTCTTTACATGAACGTTTACCCTAAAATTGCCTCTGGGTCGTGCTGGCGCTGTGGCCTGGTAGCCAGGCATCTGTCGCTTCTTCTTAGCGGCAGACTTTTTAGCTGGTGATTTTTTGGCAGCAAAGAAGTTTACGGGCTTTGCCTTAGATTTACTGAGGGACTTTCTGGTCCTCTTCTTTTTCATGGAGACACTACGTTTCGTTCTCTGGAAGAGGGGACGGCGACAAAGAACACCAAGACAAACATGGAACATTCAAAAGTGGAAATGATTTAAAGGTACAATCCGTTGCTGTTGCACAGTCTTTTCAAACCCAACTGTCGGACCCCATGTGCTCCACTTTCCAGAAGCAGCCCATGTGCAGTAGTTAGTCTACATGGTGTCTATTAAAATGAAGACCATGTACATCAACTACAAGAGCTGCAACCAGAATGCAGACCATGGTAATGTTAATTTTAAGTGACAGTCAGACAGAAAGGATGCTCCACAACACTTGAGGACTGGGCCTTTCATGTGACATACAGGAGAATTTTCGGGCACATATAAGTATCTGGGACAGATGCAGAAACAAAACACATAGGATTTGCCTTTCAGCAACTCTTTAGAGCTATTACAGTCATGAAAGAGCCAAAGCGATTATATGGCTTCTGTTGCAGTTTCCAAATGGAAAGTAAAACATCGCTGATACAGTATACATGTACACAATAGTTTTAAAGACATGCTGGAATGCAAAAACACACAAAGCAGGTGGCATTTTCCGAGTGAGAGAAGGCAGGAGCCTCATAAAACAGACACAAAGAGGACTGACACGCTGAGTATGTTAACATGCACACAGAAAGTTCTACCTCTGCTGCCTTACTGTAAGATCATAATCATAAAATAGTAGGCAAAACCAGTTCCAACTATCATCAAAAAGCCGATTACTCCCAGTTACTGGAGTACTGGTGTGCACGTAAACATACAGACAAAACACAGACAGCACAAGACGGACTGAGGGATGGGTTGGATGACTGACAAGAAGAGACATTACATTTTTCTTTTCCTTTTTTCATTTACCTGTGGTTCAGAATACTCATCGGTGGGAATGATGTCTGTGGCTCCTTCAGAGTAATCATAGAACTGAGAGTAATCTAAATCAGTAGTGTACTAGAGAGTTTGGGAGACAGAGAGGGAGAGAGGAGAGAGTGGAATGAAGAGAGGTCTTAGCGTTAGCATTAGCGCTCTTTCAGCAACAAGATGATACATGTGGTACATATCATCCTTGGCATGCCACATGTTTACTCAGTTAAAGTGTAATGCCATCATGTATTATCAAGATTGTTTATAACACATTAACATACTACAATTTGTGTCTACTAATAAAGAAAAGAAAAAAATCATCATAACATTTAAATAATCAAAGCCAAGTTCTACTAAATTAGATAATGGTCTTGATATGGTGAACAAACGAGTAAACAAATGTTTAGCATTTGCGCTAGCCATGTGGGTCTTAGCCTACAAACATGTAAGCAGATGGGATGTTAAAAAGTTCATAAAACACAGGAAAACAACAGGGAAACCTCAAAGACAAAAATACCAGCTGCATTTCAGGGATATCGTAATGGAACGTTCTTGCTAAAGCATGTAAATTGTACACCTCAGGACTTTCAAGCTAAGCTAAATTAAAGGGGGGTGATTTAAAGAAAGTGCACCTAATCTTAGTTTTGTTCTCTACACAATATAATAATACTCAGGTGAAATGCAGGGAAAACCCAAACTTCTAGTCATAAAGGTTTATCACTTCATGCTGCAACATGACACCATGCTCATCTGATTAATAATGATGGGCTATGGTATTTGACGGCATGTGTATTTCCAATTATCAAATTAATGAAAGATAGATGGATCTCTGGGGATAAGCTGGCACTGACTCAGGTTCAGGCTCTGTTTTGCTATTTGAAAGCCGGTCAGTGTCCATGATTGTTTCACTCTGCCCCTTATAATCATATTAATGATTAACAGACAAACATAAAAGAGGGGTTAACTTGTTGCACTTAAGACTGATGCAGTTTTAAGTGTGTGAATGGCAGATACAGCTACAGAATAATAAAGAGACACACATATTCAGCTGTGTCGTTGGCTGCTGTTTTCAACTCTTACTCAAAGGAGTAAGAATTTGGGTTAATAAGCTTTTATAAATTGCAGAGAGGATCATAGGTAGCCCTGTCAGCTGCTTTAATTATATCTTCAAAATTAACATTTTACACCGCGTGTTGTATGTGCTCAGCATTACTATAATCACTAAATCAAATTGTCATGTTGGTACTTTAAACTGTAAATACACACTAAATGTTACAGGTCCGAAAACAGCTGTTGCACTGCTTGCCATGGATTGAAATGTTTATGGAAGATGCACATCATGCCTTCAATCAGGGACATCACAGCAGGCATTTTACCTTTGACAGCTGATGGACGACACCTGCTATGACATCACTGGACGGGATGTGCACCGTGCATGGTTACAACTATTGATTTAGGGTGTATTTACCCTTTAAGGGCACACCCCAATGGTGCAATGTACAGTGTGTGTAGTGATATGTGAAAAAAGTCAAATGCTGTCTTAGGATTAAAAATAAATTCATATTCACTACCAATGTAGTCAGCATGACTGATCAGTTCTCTACTGATAAAGTCTGCACTTACAATACCTGATCTATTATATGGCAGTTCTCCTCATTCATATTGTATTTCAGCAAATATATTTCCCAAAGCCTAAAATCTGCTAAGCTACACTTAAGTGGATCTGCTAAATGCATTGGCAAAAGTGGACTCAGACACACAGGCACCTGTTATATACCTGGAGAAAAATTCCAAAGATCTGATAAAGCACCTATCACCTATTCTAATATTAATAAGTTACATCAATTAACTACGAACTAACACGAAAGCTCTTTAGAACAAGTAGGCTTCAAAACGTCTGCCTCCATATCGAGGCTAAACACGAGGACACACAGTTTCATCATTTAAAACCTGACAGGTGCAGTTTCTTTGCATTTGAAAGTAATCAACAGGTTGTGGGGATGAACAATGAGTAATGCACAGTTTAAAGTGAAGCTCCTCCTGTTAAAACAGAAATTAATCAGGGCCCTCGAATGGTTCCTAGTTGAACCTCCCCACCCTCCCTGGCTGGCTGACCTCTTCCTCTGGCTCCTGGGCCTGCAGGGAATCACTGTGGGGAGTGTCACAGTCTGGGCTGTAATGTTCACAGTAGTCATAAGCTGCTTTGGGATCGGCCACGATCAGAAGTTGCTGGATGTCACCCTGCAGAAAACAGAAAAAGAAACTTGTGTCAGAGACAAACTGTCACGCACATGTAAACTTCCATGACCGTTTAAAGGGGCTCGATGTGACTACTGAGTTGTCTGGACACAATCCTCAACATGGAGCAGCTAACGATGCGTACTCCATAAACGATGCTAATCAACAGCAAAATGCAGTTGCAAAATGCTATGCTTCTGCAACAACGCCGTACATATATAAGCCGTATGAGACCAGGGCAGACTGGCCGCGATGAGATAGCCAGTAGGATACACACATGCACTAACACGCACGCACAGCCAGACTAGTTTACCCCACAACAAACCACAGTGAAACAGAGGTGGTGTGACTTCATTCTCTGCTCAAGACGCCATTACTGCACATACAAAACCTTAAAAAATATATACGGTTGTTATTAGAAATCACTATTGTGGATTAGATCTATTTACAAATGTTGATGAAACCAGATCACTAGTTACAGACAAGAAAAGGCTGCCCATACACAGCCACACACACACACACACACACACACACACACACACACACGAAAAGTCTTGTCTCATCTAGCTCACACACACACATACACACACACACACACACACACACATATACTAGGCAAAGTAGCAGAAATGTAAATCTTAAATTGCAGATGTGAGCCCCTTGGTCCCACGCACGTACAGAGTCTGGCAGAGTAAATCCCCCCCTCGTATGATTAAACAGCTTGACACACACCCCACAGAGTCCACCCTCACACGGTGCAGGGAGGAAACGAAGTTCAGGCGCTGGGGAAGTTATTATTATCAGCAGCAGGGTTTACCTCAGGACATCAAATAAACATGTATCATCAAGACACAAGAAACACCTGGCATGGCTATGTGTAATACAGTAAAAGAATTTGTCAGTGAGGTTCACTCTCAGGCATTTACTGGTTTATTTATGGTTACTGTACTTTTTTATATTTAAGGTTCAGTTCAACAATGAAATCTTCTGCCACAATACATAACTTTTCCCTAACAAATGCTTTCAAACCTTGCCAAATATGTTGGCAATGTACCAAAACAAATATCTGTTTTCTTTTCTTTTACACTCAAATAACAGCATTGTTACTGGATCAGTCAAGCTCTGAATCAAACCCAACTGTCAACAGCTCTTAATTTGAAGTCTCAGCTCACAAGACCACATAGTTACTGATTGTGTCTGGTGCAATTAGCGTCAAAGAGCGCTGGGCTAAAATTAAGCCATTTCTGAAAATGTCACTTCGACAAATAAAAGAGAGAACGTACTGAGCAAAAACAAACAATACACGATGGCTTTGTCTGAAAACTACTAAAATAGCCAAACACAGGAAAGAGTAAAACCTTGAAAATCTCAGACAGGGTTTGTGAAAGTTACTCAGACCACAATGTTCTCTCGACGGTTGGGACGGGACACCACAATGCTTGACACCGTTCCAGCTCTGTCTCGCCTTGTTATCAGTCCTACAGCCAAAGCACACAGCTCTCTGCAAGACAGTGAACATATTGGCGAAAGCATCTGGATTTGTCTTTGCAGTCTGTAATTGCTTGAACCAAGTTCCTGGAGGCTGGTTTTTTGAGCCTTTATACACATCGCAAAGACGGCTGAGGGGGGTTCTTGGGAGGTAGAAGAAGGGGCATGTCTCTGGTTAGGACGTTTGGCAGGCGAGCACACAGAGATGCCTGAGCCCAGAGGTAAAATCCCAATGCACTTGTGTGAGCAGGGACACTATATGTTGAAGAACAGAACAGACGATTGGCAGAGAAATGAAGCAGGCTGCAACTTGTCAAGAGAATGTGCGAGTGTGTAAGGTGTGTGTGTATCCTCCTCGTGTTAAAACTACATCTATGGATCCTTAACATGTACCTTAGTATAAACAACCATATGCTAAGGCTTGTCCCATGGGAAAACAAGCAGCGCTCTTTGAAACTTTCTCTGTGTCACCATCAATCAACGTCTCGTTGCACAGCTTCAGTTTGACAGTGCAGAGATTCCTCCGTGTGAGCCTCTGAGTGGGTGGAATGCCACTTTGATTTCTCTCACTGGTTGAACGCATCTCTGACCATTAAAACATATACTGTCAGTCAATCACAAGTAAGACACACTGCATCAAACTTGAAACCATAACAAATACCTATTCTGCCTTGCTTAATCAGCCATAGCATTCAATGGCTGTTCGCCCGTTCCTCAGATTGCCAAATATCTGATCTTTTCTCACTGTAATGCGTCATTCCAGCCTTCTGATTTAATGGGCCAATGACAGTTCTTCTGCTCATACCAGGTTATTATACTGCAGGTATGACACTTTCAATGGCTACAGTAATATGATAATGCATTGTAAGCAGGACATCGTCTCACTTCTACAGTCTGAAACATCAGCTGAGATGTGTTTTCTGATAAAATGTACAATATTTCTACACTTTGGAAAAGTCTACAATGTGTTGTTGTCATGTTAAGACTAAAAGAAGGTGCAGCCAAGTGAAATTTCTCAGTTTTAATTCTGTGTCCCCGTGTTAACTGATCGTTTTGTTATAAGTCAAATTTCTATCAATAAATCAGTATCAGAGTATTTTAAAATCAAATGCTGATCATATAAATCTACACTTCACTATTTGTGGTTTGTGGTAGCTAACAGTACAATATGGAAAGAGAAAGGAAGATATTTGTGTTTGGATATCAGTGAGCAAAACCTTTGTTTTCATTTCAAAAACAACGTGGTGAAGGCCTGATTGATTCATCTCTCCCTCGTCCTACTCCTGGACTAATGGTGAGGAAGAGGTGTGTAAACAACAGTCTGCTGTAGCTCCATATCGTGCAAAACTCTAAGCCTCCTAATTTTTATTGGACCAATCAAATGTGAAGGATTTAAATTAAATCCCTCTACTAACTGTACACTGCTCAAGTATTGCATTTCACTGGGAAATACATCACAGCACAGAAGGTAAAGACACCCAGACTCCTACTGAGACTTTACTTTTTTAAAGCAACTGATTGACAGTCTGGGAAATGTGTCCTTTGGTTTCATACTGAGAGTTGAATGAAAAAATCAATACCACTCTCATGTCTGTGGTAAGTATGAAGCTACAACCAGCAGCTGGTGAGCTTAGCTTAGCATAAAGACAGGAAACTGGAGGAGACAGCTTGCATGGCGCTGTCAAAAGGTGACAAAAGTCATCCACCAGCACCTCAAAAGATCACTATATCTGGCTTGATTAATCTGTACAATGAATGGCTCCAGCATCATATTCAGAGTGGTCTTGATCTTCTAATAAATACCACCCTTTATGTGCTAACTTATTCCTTTAAGCTTTGGTGACTAAAACAAAAATATCATTTCAGGCTTTTTCAGAGTGATTTTAAACCTTAGTGTCCTAGTTGTGAGAAGACATGCACACCATTCCTGAAGGATATCACTTATCTTCTGTGTTAGCCACTGAAAACATTTTCTATACTGATCGTTAAAAGACAAAAGCGACCTGCCAAGTGAGCATGGGACAGCAGTACACCTAGGTGCCAAGTCTGGAAAGGCCTCGGCTGAGTGTGTGTCTGTGCGTATGTGTGTTTGGTAAGGCTCGACAGAGAAAGAGAGATCAAGCCTTGCCCTGAGTCAAGTTGACATGTATTACCTCATGTGTCACCCTAAGACCAACAGTGAATGCTTGAACCCTGCCTAGAGTCAGCTCTAATTAGTCCATGTCTGAGAGCCACCCGTCTGCACACAAATAGGCGGTGGAGACATGGTGTTCGACCTGCAGTCCAGATCAGCACAAGTGGGAGACTTCTGGCTGTGTCATGGGAGGACATGGGCAACATGACATTTGATAACACATTAACATGGAAACAAGAAAAGACAAAATGACTAGGTGTTAATGACGCATTGAAACAAGTCTAGGGTTTACAAGATACAAGAGGACTGATGTTAAAAAACACCTAAATTAATCAGATACTTGCCAAAAGTAACATATAGTTTTTACAGTAATAATTCTTTCATGGTAGAAATCCTGCAGAAAGGTTTCTTCCTTTAATGGTGCATTAATCTGTCTTCCCAGTTGAAAATAAAAGCCGAGTCACCAAACAAACAAGAGCAAACTTACAAAGCCAAGACAAGACAAGTAAGAAACTGATGTCAACGCAGGAAGGGAACACCAAGAGGGATCCAGAGACAGACAGGCAGGGATTTAGAGAGAGCAGCTGGGATGGTAAAGGATGTTTTGTGCTGGGAAACACCTGGGGAGAGTTATGCTGAGGCTCTGGGCCTGTCTTCCATTGTGGACTGCTGAGATAAAAGCCCCTGGCAACTTGGAGCGAAGCCAGAGCTCCAAAATATGCCCCTCCTGGCTACAGCATAGCACAGTACGGCACAGAAACAGGCCCACGAGGCTGTGTGTTAATGACTGTGGTGTCAGAGGTCAACGAGAAAACAGAGAGGCTGAAAGAGAGAAGCAGGGTCAAGATCAACAGCTGAGGCTCATGAATCCTTGTGGAAATCCATTTACTACTTCGTACCTGTTGTATCCTCTGCTTTGTTGTGCATTCTTGGCAGTATTCACCTCAAGTGGGGTTTATGGAGTATTTAAATGAGTCATTAACATTTGAAAAACAAGTACATGATGATTTTTACTGTCAGAGGATGATATATAGCAATAATGCAACAACAAAAAAAACACTATAGTAGTAGTAGTAGTACCATGTGTACATAATGGCACTATAATAAACTATGTGATTTTTACTGAGATATCTGAAGCTCTCCGTTTTGACCACTCAAAGAGCTGCTTTGACTGTATGTGTTGTTAACTACATCCCTGGTAAATCTGAAATGTATGAACTGAATTCTTTCATTCTGCATTTCATTAAAGAGACGATTCACCCTAAAATTAAAAGTACACATTTTTCCTCTTACCCATAGTGCTATTTATCAGTCTAGACTGTTTTGGTGTGAGCTGCTGAGTGTGGGAGGTATCGGCCTTCGAGCTGTCTGCCGTCTCTTGGATATAATAGAGGAGCTAGACGGCACTCAGCTTGCACACCAAAAAATAAATACATTTGAAATACTCAACAGCAATGTCTCTCTCCAGAAATCATGACCCTGTTACTCGAGATAATCCACAGACTGTGTTGTAGGAGCTATTTTCTTTGCACCAAACTACACCCACTGACCGTATCACCGCACAAAAGGAGGCATGCATCTACTCTTAGCAACACAGAACTAGCTAACGTTACAGCTCAGTCTAGGAGGACACCATTAATGTTTACATCTCGTGCTGTCACAAGCATGAGTCCCTCGTCCATGAGTAGATGCATGTTTCCTTTCAGCAGTGATATAGTTGGCGGTTGTAGTTTGGTGGATTTTCTTGAGTAACCAGGTCACGATTTCTGGAAAGAGACATTGCTGTTGCGCTTCAAGCACCACAAGCTGAGTGCCATCTAGTTCCATTATATTTCTGAGACGTCTTTACGGCTGGTACCTCCAACACTCTGCAACTCACACCAAAACAATCTAGAGCAATAAATAGCACTACAGGTGAGAGGAAAAATATGTATTTTTAATTTTTGAGTGAACTGTCCCTTTAACACTAAAATACTGCTATTAGTAGAACCATCCTAACTTTCAGTTTGGCATACTAGGATCAGATAGCATTTATCTATCCACCTTGACCTCATCGTGGCCACAAGGCTCCATGCGATATAAATACACATGGAAGGGGTCAAAGGTCACAGCAGCACACAGTAACAGTGTTCTCACAGAGGAGCTGCATGACGACAACATCTGTGTTTTGAATGGTCAGTGTGCAGCACTGTTTAATTTTGTAGTCAGAACTCTTTTGTCTTTTCTCTGCTCAAATCCAACCACATGTTGTAATTACAGGGTGAGCGCAGGCCATCGTTGGTCAAATCAAAACACAAGTAGTCGTCACCATTGGTCCTTTGACATACCTTTGCCTAGGGCAGCATCCCTTTAGTCGAGCCATAGCTTACTGTAATTAGACAGCTCCATACAGCAATTAGTCACTTCCCTTAAGTCTATACAGTACAGTTTCTCTAAGATATGTGGAGAACTATGAGACCTAGAAAACGCAACAGGAGGTTTCCACACGAGACAGGATCGATTCTCCAAAATATAACATTAAAAGATTGAGGCAGAAAATAAAAGTGAAGAAAAAGTGTAAGTTATTAAAATCCACTGGCAATTATAACAACAAATTTGGAAACTTATTGAATCTGAAATGAGCAAAACACAGTTAGGGGGCCCTCCTCAGAGATGCTTCTTTGATACTGGCTATCCAAACTCGCTAAAAAAATATCCAACACAAACCAAGATGTTATTTTTACACAAGATGCATCTTCTGGCAATATTGGCATCAAGACACAGACCTCCTGTAGTCCTTAAAATAATACACACTGCGCACTGATGTGTGTTTGCTGCCCAAAAATAGAGTATAGGCAAGTATGTATGTGAGTGTGCTTGATTCAGACAGGTAATGTCAGCGAAGCATGAATAGACGGTCTCATGGATTTGGCACTGTAGGGAGGCGTCATGGTGGGGAGGGAGGGAGGTGGTGAGCAGGGGAGAATATGCAGTGGGGTGGGGGTGGGGGGAGAAAGGCTTGACGGGGCAATGAAAGACTTCCATTCATCTAAACCAGATCCCTTTGCGACGGTGGTCGCCCTCAACCTGGGGCAGGTATGGCATGAATAGATGTTTATGAAAAATGTGGGTCAGGGTTTGAATAAGTGAGCAAATGTTTCATTATTGGGGAAATTATTGAAATAATCTACGCCTGTAAATCAAAAACTACCACTGTAGTATGAAGGGGAGTAATAACTTAACTTTGGAGGAAACTGTATAGACATAGACGATGCTTTGTAATCAAATTAGAGGTGTAAGACGCAACATTTCCTGGGCATACCTTTCAGCAAAACTGATTTTAACATGTAATTTATTTTCTCATTATAACCACCGGCTTCGATGCAGAAGGCCACGGTATTTCCTGCCCTTGTATATCCCAGCATGCATCAGGCCCTGTGAGGATCTTTGAGGAGAGCAGGGACAGAGAACAGACAGGAGACCTGTTCCAAAAACCACACAGTGAAGACCCTGTTAACTGACTTATGGCTCCTATTTTCAGCCCCTCACTGGCCAACCTCTGACTGGACACTCTGTTTCGTACAAATGCTGGTTTCAGTGCCCTCTCATAAATCTAATCAAAGCTGACAAGAGATATGAAAGTAAATCTGCTTAGAGAACTTTGCACCTAAAAAAACATCTCTGGCCCTTTCTTTGTTGAGTAATATGACACTGTAATCCCAGTCAGTCTCCAATTAGAAATATACATATATACATACTGGAAACTATTTAATAATTTTCCTAATGAAGGTCAATTAAACATAAACGAACTAAAACATTAAATGACCATACTATTACCATATTATTTTAACATCAATCTATATATGATCAATCTGATATCTTTTCAAAAGACTATAAAATACAAAATCAATGCTTAACTCTTCATCAGTGAACACCTGCATGATCCAAATGACCTCAGTGAAGCATGAGGTCAGACAGCGCAAATAATACAAGACAAAAATCTAAAGTACAATACAAGACACACACAAAATGGCTTTAAATTCGCAGGTCCCTGTGCCCCCCTGGCGATGACAAGGTATGCCAAATATATGGCTTTAAAACAAGAGTAGCAGCATCAATCTGTCAAACTTGGCCTCAGAATAATGACTAGCTATTCCTGCAGTCCCTAAACAAACCAGCACTCCCTCACAAGCAAACACAGTCCCCACACAGCCTGTCAGTGACGTTTATTTCCCACCAGAGGAGACCGTGAGTGTTGTGACAATTCAGCCATTGTCTGTCGTTATTTACATCCGCCTGACCTTGTGTCAGCGTCCACCTCTGAATGAACTGTGCCTTAAAGCCTAACGTTCAAATCACTGACTGTGGAGGTGGAAGCACACCCCAAATAGCACATGAACTATGCTTAACAGTAGCAGCTAAAGGTCAACTGCCAAGTGCGTAATAAAAAAATCTATTACTTTTTAAGTTTTAAAATTTTCTTACAAATAGGGATGAGAAAGGCTAGAATACATTACATTTATCATTTGGAGCATGAACAGCTGGAGTTAAACTTCACCCGCAAAACGACCATTTGTATAGCAAAGAAAACTTTGTATTTTCGTACACCTTCACAGTGAATGAAGAATCCAAAAACAGCAAAAGTTCTTTATGAATTGAGGTAAACGTGGTCCTCATAACTGCGGTGAAACTAAAACAAAACATCTGTTCACCAACTCTCACATAACTCTTGCAGTATAATCCAAGTCTCATTTATCCAGTCGTTGCTCGTGACTTCTCAAAAGCATGTATTTTCACTACAACTATAATATTTGTAGCACTTCCACATACCAGCAGCACGCCTAGACACATGTGTGTGTTTGACTTGTGCTTGAAAAGTGTTCAAATGCACAGGTGCATCAATTTTAAGTGTTTTGAATAGTAGCATTTTAGTGAAAATGCATGTGTTTGGAAAGAACTGTGCACACGACTGGATAAATGATACGTAAATTGTACTGCATGAGTTTTGTGAGAGTTTGGAAACGGACGTTTTGATTTAGTTTCAATTCATGAAGAGTGTTCCTTTTTTGGATTCTCCGTCTACCGCGCTAATGCAAGACAAAACAAGTTTTCTTCATAACTTTAAGGGAACACACAGTGAGTAACTGATGTACAAACGCTCATTTTGGGGGTGGAGTATTTCTTCATAAATTCATTCAATGTTCACCACAAGCTCTGCGGAAGGGCTCCCGTCTAACTGGTTCCAGTTTTATCCATGTCTCTTCTACCAGGGTTGCTAACTCTCCCTGAGTACCAGTTAAGTGGCCATGGGGGAAATGGATTTTGTATTTAAGTAGACACATCCTTGGCACCTCAAGCCTTACAACTGACTTACTGTAAAAGCAGCAGTCTTTGATCTCTAGAGCCAAGTAACACGTGCTTACATGAAAGAATCGTAATACCATCATGTCTGCCATCAATCTAATCAAGTTAGAAACCCATTCATCGGTGGGCCACTTCACCGCTTCACCTCGAGTCAAAACAAATCATCCGATTAAAAGTCAATAACAGTTCAACAAGGCCAGTTATTTTTTGGTAAACCTATTACACGTGAAACTCCCATGGCACTAAGTGTCTCTAATTACAAGGTAAAGAGAAGCTTTAACAAAGGATCTGAGAAGTCTGAGAAGTTGACAGAGAGCCCATGTGTGCTTTGCAGAAAAACAAACAAACAAGCAATAATGATGTACAAAGGTGGCCAAGCTCAAGCGGTTGGACGTGGCTATGGTCCAAATCTCCCCAAATGTCACAAAACGCAGTCACCAGGTAAGTGGATGGCGACTTACAACCCAGTAAAAGCCACTGTATCACCATCTATTTAAAATGAGTGTCTGTTGAGACAATACTTAAAGGAACAGTTCATCCCAAAATTAAAAATACATATTTTTCCTCTTACCTGTAATGTTATTTATCAGTCTAGACTTTTTTGGTGTGAGTTGTTGAGTGTTGGGGATATCGGCCATAGAGATGTCTGCCTTCTCTTGAATATAACAGACCTAGATGGCACTCAGCTTGTGGTGTTCAAAGCACCAAAAATACATTTGAAAAACTCAACAGCGACGTCTCTTTCTAGAAATCATGACCTAGATACTCAAGATAATCCACAGACCTTGTTGTGAGTAGTTTCATTTAGGAACTATTTTCTGTCTACCAAACTACACCCACCAACCGTATCACAGCGCAGTGGGAAGCATGCATCTGCTGCTAGCTCACCTAGCACCTCTGAGCTAGCTAACATCACAGCTCAGCCAAAGAGGACGCCATTAATGTTAGCATCTCGTGCTGTCACATGCCCCTCATCCTTGAGTAGATGCACCCTTACATCTGCGAGGTGATACGACTGGCAGGTGTAGTTTGGCTGAAAGAAAATAGTTCCTACATGAAACTGCTCACAACAATGTCTGTGGATTATCTTGAGTAACCGGGTCATGATTTCTAGAAAGAGACATTGCTGTTGAGATGTATCAAATGTATTTCTTTGGCACTTTGAGCACCACAAGCCGAGTGCCATCTAGTTCCATTATATTGGAGAGAGGGCAGAAATCTCTACAGCCAATATCTCCAATTCTCGACAACTCACACCAAAACAATCTAGATTGATAAATAGCACTATGGGTAAGAGGAAAAATATGTATTTTTAATTTAGGGGTGAACTGTTCCTTTAAAAATTTAACAACACAGCAAGAACAAGTAGTTCTAACAACATTCAACAATGTAACTGACCAGATCTGACCTGGTTTCTGTCATCTCCATGACATCAAAGTGGTTCAGTGGGACATGAACTAAAACCTCTCCTTAGGAAATCTGGACTTTTTTAGTTTCAGATGGTTGTTTAATCATTTCCGCACAATTTACCAGTAATTAACCTCGCAATGGCAGCTTTAACAGCTCATTCACAATATGTTCACCCAGTCCACCACCACACTAAAAGATTTACCTGGAAAACCTCCTCATCAAGGATCCTAGTGCCGAACACAGTGATGCCATTAGTGCTGATGGAACCATGGTCACTCCTGAGGAGAGGCTTGGTGATCTTCTTCTTACAGTCTACGATGATGGTGACCGTCTGCTTCTCCACACTGATGGCCACACGATGCCACCTGGCCAAGGACACAGCAAGGAGAGGTGAGAAATAAAAGAAGCCAAATTAAACCAGTATAAGAGTCACTGTTAATGTTAAGTCATTCTGGAAAACGTGTGGCACATATAGAGCACCGTAAGGCATTGTAAGTAAATATTGTGAGTGTCAGTGGACAGTGAAGTCTTTGTAGGGCAAGTGTGAAGTCAGTAACATGAAATTCAACTGACAGTTCAACAATTTTGTGATGTTTGATTACATATGTGTAACCCTAGCCCTAATAGGATTATAACCTGTCTTTAATACATCCTAAAATACCTCCGGGAGAGAGAAACTGAATGCTTTGGTGTGTGATGTGATTCATCACAGAAGCTAAGGCTCTAAAAAAACATGAACCTCAGAGTTATGTTTGATATGTTTTGATCAACATCACCCATTAATGCAAAGGGGTTAACCGGGGTCACACGTGAGTCTGACACCTCCCTCGCCTCTGGACCATTTGCCACTGCACTTAAGGGCTATTGCATACCAGGCAGCAGTGGACCACATTCTTGCCCCCACACTCTGGCCCTGTTTAACACGGGATTACACTCATTAAACTCCAAACTTAATCCTCCTTCTGGGTTACTCGGCATGACAGACATGGTGAACATTGTGGAAAGTGTGTGTCAGAATTCAGGAAGGCCTGCCTTGCCAGAGCAGGAGACAAACAGTCAAAACATTGTTCTGAGGTGGAAGATGAGACCTGGCACCACTGTGGCTCAAGATGGCAATATGTAAAGCATTCACCACAGGTACAGAGATATATATATATCTGCTATCATATCAATACGTCTGTATGGTAAATCTTGTTATCTAAATGTCCAATCCCTTTGAACACAGCTAGATCATACGGACACATTCCAAGCCAGGCAACAGAGCTCAGAGGAAAATAAACGTGCAATACTCTCTGGGCTTAGCAGTACAGCAGGAAGGATTACTTGTCACCTTATATGGCTAAAAAGCAAATGTTGACTTCTATAGGTTAAAACAGTTTCTCAGACTTCTGAAGTGCGTTATGATCAAAAGAAGAAGAGTTACATTGTGTTTGAAATAGCAAATGTTAATGCAATCTTTGAGAGGCATGTTTAAAGAGCTTAAATCAGATCCAACTGGGGGTGTACAGTGTAACAGCTCACTAGAAATCCTCCCATTCACGTCCCCTTCTGTTTAAAAAAGGGATAATGCTCTTTTTCGCCTCATCAATATCATCATTGTGCCTCTCTTTTCAAGCTTTGCATATGCGTCTTAGTAACAATGAATGCATCTGCAGGGATTGCAGACTGTAAGCAGCCTGAGCTGCAGTCAGTTAAGATTTAGACAAGGCCTGGAACTGGAAAGCATCCAGACCAAGAAGTGTTAAAAATCCTCCACAGAGAACACTGCTCCTTAGACAGTGGGTCACAAAAACTACACACTGGACAAAACAGCTCTATAAGACTAACACAAAGCAGGCTGGGAGTGTTATCCCCTTCTCTTTGTTGCAGCCTTCACATGGATCGTGCACTTTAGTTATTGCTGACATGAGACTTCTGAAGAATTTACAAAGCTTCTTTTTATCATGACAACTGTGTACACACTAGATCTCATTTAAGGCCAATTTGGGTCACAACAATATTGTGGCCGGGTTATGACTTCCCTCAAAAGCTAAAAAAAACAAACTATCCTCACACAGCATGTCAGCAAGTAAAAAAATGTTTAATAAATCTGGAAGACACTGTAAAATACAATCTCAAATGCAGCCTATCTGTTTATTTATCCCCCCCTGCCCCTGCACAAGGGCTCATGTCAGTTAAGCTGAAGCTCTGAGTCAGAGTTCTGGGATTTCTGAACCTGGGAGCAGATAATCAGGTTTATGCTAAAAGGTTAGGAGCGCTGTTTCTGGTTGGGTGAGGTAATCCAAGGGGGTAAAAAGGAAGTTTAGTACTGCCCCTTTCCCCCCTTCCTTTCCCCCCTCTCTAAAATAACAGAGGCAGTGAGTTCATGGATGAGGTCAGGTTGCCCATAGCAGTCCCTGCTGTGCCCCAATAATCCAGTGTCTCCCTGTCTCTGACCTGTCTCTGTGCCCATGGACCCCCGATGAGATGGATAATCCGGTCATGAGCACCTGTGGTGCAAAAATGGGAAGATCTGGGTTGTTTTCTTGCTTTTATCAAGAAGAAGAAGTCAGTGGAAATCAGAAAAACGTTTGAGTGGTTGAATGTTTAGGTGATTTGGAAATGTAACTTGTTTTAAGATGATCAAAATGCATCTGACAAGAATGCATATTTGTGTATATGAGAACATTACTCAAAGTACAGAACAAACCATCTACTTTTCCATAAACAACCAATGTATATGATTCAATGAGAGATCTGCCAATGTGCGAACATGTCTCGCAGCTAATTGGTCATCGTGTATCAGCTGCAAGAACTGGCAGTAACAGAAAAGCTGTATGACTTTGTAGTTAGTCATTTGGTGCTATAAATGGCATATCCTGGATGGTCTGAACATGTTTTAGGCCCCCACTTGGTAGCACCATTTAGCATTTTTAAGCCTGACCCTAAGTCACCCACAACAACTTGCTGCCCTCCCTGCGTGCTCAAACACTCATTCCTTCTGAATCACCTCCAAGCATGGGTCTGAGGGTGTGTTTGAGTGTGTTATTAAGCAGGTGGATATTTGGGATTTGACATACTTTCCGTCAGCAAGGTTGAGAGTACGGAACAGAGGGTAGTCCTCCGGCGCTGGCTTGCCAGTCTGATCCTCATACAGGAAGACGGGTGAACGTCCCACTTCCACACCCAGCTGCTGGACTCCCTGCTGGTTGTAAATGGACAGCAAGAAGGACTGGAGGCCTGATTTGGGGCGTACTGTGGTCAGGATGGAGAAGTCCTCAGGAAAATCACCTCCTGTGGAGAGGTGGAAAAGACAGGTGAATGAATCACAGCGGCAGACACTTAAATACTAATATGACTGACTAGTTACAAACTATACCAAATATTATAAAGTATTTTGGTTACTAAGCATTCATTTCAATGCGACAAGGCCTCAGCTTTAGTTTTCTCATCAAAAGTGATACTCAGCTACTTTTCACAACTTGTTTTCTCACACTGTGTCACTGATGTATGTAACGCATAAACTGTATATAAAGATGAGTGACACATCTCCACTTTCTCCCACTGTACTAAAATGAAGCCAAAATAGTGGACATATCCAGAATATGGGTGCTGCCATCTTGTGTTGGTGACATCATTTGGAGCCAGATTCTGCACAGTATATGGGGTGAAGCCAAAGTATTGAGTTCCCACCTATACATGCGCCCAACTCAATCGCTAGTGAATCACAGCTGTCAATCATGACATCACACCCCCTTTCTATAGCATCAAATAACAATTTAAAACCAAACTTATCAGAATAGCAAACACTTGAACATACACCAGCATGATAAGAGCTACCTACAATCACAGCAACCATCTTTAAGAAAAAATTATTTGACTAATATCAGATTTTTTAGTTTGGCTCATGCCCACCCGCTAACAAGGAGGAGGCGGGGTTTATGACCTGTACTGCAGCCAGCCACCAGGGGGCAATTGAGATGTTTTGGCTTCACTTTTTGGGAGCTGTCATGTCGTCGTCCATCTTTATATGCAGTCAATGGATATGACACAATGATGTGACCTACAGCCGCTTCTTGAAAGCTTTCACATGTGTTCATTTTAACCTTGGTGAGTGTAAAATATAAATTTTTAAGATTTTTTAATTCTGTTCTCTGTGCGAGACACATCCTGTAACAGTGTTTTGCACCTCCAAGAATACAACAGCATTAAACATCATCTTAACTATGAGTAAAGCTTCAGAAATGAGCTACATCCCGAAATCTTGCAAATATTCTGTTCTTTGCATGTATGTCTGGACTTCTATCTAAAAGGTTCTGGAGAGACCGAAAAACAAAAGTTTTGCTCAGCCTATTTAACAATGGAGACACAATCAAGTAAAGAATCCACTGTCATAAAACAACTTTAAAACAAAGTAGTCAGTTTACACACGTTAGCTGAAAGAGGTTAAAGGTTGAGAAGTGTATCTTACCAGGGAACAACTGCGTGGTGGGGGCACTGATCTGGACCTGCTTGGCAACTCTGTAAGCTGAGTCCGGCTTTGATGCTCTTCGGTTTGTGCAAAGTCCTGATGTTTTCGTCACTCCTTCGGGGTAATTTTGAAATTCTAATACTTTTAGCACATCCACTGGCTCTGCTGATCAAGGGAGCAGATAAGACAGCAGTTAGGACATAGCATTGGTTTCTGTAGGCTACATTTGGTTCAACACATGGATGATGGATGCTAGCATGATGAAGAACAGAGTATCAAAGTTTTCAAAATTATACATGTATGTGTCTTGGTTCAGTTCTGGTAGATAAAACAGGGCAGTGAAAGAGCCACTGCATCATTCAGGTAGACAGGGAGGATCGACCCAACTTACTACAACTACAAATTCCGGTCCAGTGTTACTATCTGTTTCCCTCTCTCATCAGAAGGACAGTATCATTGACACAATATACCATTTCTGTGATTAACTTGAGCTTTAAATAGCATTAAATAACATTCACACAATGATATACCCTCCAGTGAACAACACGTCCAAATAGTTAATTTAGAAAATGCTGCCTTCCTGTGGCTCTCCAGCCTCATCTGACAGGAAGTGTCTCCATCAAGGCCAACCAAAGAGCATAATGAACAATGTGCCAACAGAGATCTAGTTCTATAACACCTGGATAGGTTTACCTTGATAAGGGTCACCAGAGGCTCTCTGGGTTTCCATTCTCATCAATCTGATGCACTTTATATAAAGGAGCCTGTGTGGTGATGGTGACCACAGAGACCCATGGGAACGTATTATAATTATGCCTCTTTATCAAAAACACCCTCTCAGTATAAAACATTAGCTTTGTGAGCATGATAGGGGAGAGACCAAAGTGCTGCAGTATACTGACCCTCTGTTACGTGGGAAATTTGCTCCTGGCAGATGTTTTACGCGGCATCCATTAAAAATGAAATTAATGCAGAATGAGACCATGAACATTATTTACATGCCTCAATTTGACAAAGCAAATGTTATTACACTGCTGTCGTCCACATTTTCAGAGAGTTCAATGGACAAAATAGTAAGTGGGCACTATAAATAAAGCCCAGACAAAAGCTTCAAATCCATATATTAAAATAAAAACAGGCACTCACTTCACTACACAGAGTATAGCAATGTGTGAATACAATGGCAGACTGTTAAATGGAATAACACTAATCTGGTTTTGTGGGGTAAATAAGCATGCCAAGGTGTCTGAAAGCATCAGCAAGCCCTTTCTGACACCTCTAAAGCCACTGTTTTTGTTGGCATGTAAAGGTCAAATCACTCAAAGTTTCTTTAACTTCTTGATACAAGGAGATCAAAAAACAAAGTCCGATGACGCTCTCAACACTCTTCGGTCAACATTCCATCTGTGGCGAGGAAAAGCAAATTAAGAGCCTGTTTCGTTCTCTTCAAGAAAGCGTGTGGTTTGGGGACAGGTCCTTGTTTCGACATGAATTCCTCTGAATGTGAAGATGCTGCAAAGCACTGCTTGTATGAATGACTTGGGCGAGATCACCAGATAGTTATAGCTGATTACACTGCTATTTGAGAACACTATTCAGACGTGGTAGACAAAGAAAAAACTCACACTCAAGGATTTTATTTCTATGGAAGACTAGCAACAGAATACACTGCATGAATATGGTAAGTACTGTATGTCACTCTATCATATTGAAAGTATTTTCACATATAAGGCCTGGTCTACATCTGGTCTCCTTATCTTCCAGGACCCTATACAACACAATGAAACAGATGCTTCATTCTACAGTATAAAACTCTGAAGTGTGAGCAGTTCAAGAAAGCAAACACTCAAAATTTAAAAAGTGCAAAAACTCAATCTGCAAAATTCACATCAGTTCTACAAACATCATTCAGTTTTACTCTCAAAAGCAACCTGAACGTGAGGGATAGAAAATATATGCCCCCCCACCACCACCACCACCACCACCACAAGGGAAATTTTAGTGGGATGATGAAGCTCAGTAAGAACAAGTAAGTGTCCTCAGTGTCCACCTCACTCCCCAGGACATAGAGGAAACAAAAATAAGCAAAATTACATAAAAACATCTGAGAAAATGTGAGAGTTAAGAGCAAAATCAGCAAACTGTTGCTCCGTAGGAATGCCATCGCTGAGGACAACTTGGCCTTTTTGTGTAGCTTGTGAGGATGAACCAGCTACTTACTTTGGAAAGTGAACTAAGGACCCCATTGTGAGTTCCTGTGGAGCTGCTTTCAGTTCAAACTCCAGGACTCATATGTTCCAGATGTGGCAATTTGGCCAAGCTACGACCCTCACACAGAGGTGCTGGGAAAATGTCAATACTGGCCAATCCATTAAGGCGGCCAAATGAGTGTGCACAGGTTTTAAAAGAGTGCATCTGATGAGCTGGTGTGAATTTGCCCTCAGGGCTGAGTAAACAGGTCATATAGCAACCAGTGGAACTCAGGGCGCATGGAGGGATGGATCTTCCTTAGTCTGAAGAAGAGAGAAAATTCTAGCCAACCCTAAGTTCAGGCAAGCCAGCCTCTGTTGCTCAGTTATTGGATCATCTGAACATCATTATGCAAATTGCAGCGGCATGCAGGGAAGGGAGGAGCGGTACAACACATTACCATAAGACACTGATCGGCTAATTTGATATCATGTCCATCATGTTCACAGGTGTACAACGATGTAAACACTGTGTTCCAAGAGATAACACACCACCTGTCTCAGGACAGAGGCCAAAAAAGTCTGTCTCAGCTCACCTGTTATAACACAGCACTACATGCAAGACTCGAGCATTTATAGTGATGTCCTGCTGTGTCATTTTCAGCCCTTACATCATTACAGAAAGGTGAAATTGGCTGATAAACAGAGGGGGACCTTTTCACCTGCAGCTCCCTTAGACTCTAATAATATCTTCAGCCAGAATGTCTCTCTCTATATGTCCTCCCCCCTCTCCCTCTCCCACTCTCCCTCTCTCCTTCCTTTAACTTCCACCATGCTGCCGGCTAAAACAAGACAGCTTTATGCTGGTGTCATACCAGAGAAACTTCACTGAGACCTACCCAGTTTTTCAAAGCATTTTTCCCTCCACTCTTCCCCCTTGCTTTTCCTCTCATTACCTCCTTTTACCGTACACCTCCATATGAATCGCAGAGCATGTTATCACGGTGTTTTCTAAATCCAAACAGGTCCTGTTATAGAAAAAAACCCGCTGTGAACATCCCCACTTCACAATTTATGTCTGAGTTTACAGTTATATCACAATGTCAAGCTGTGGCTTTGTGTGGAGGACAAAAAGCTCGTCTCCAAATGATCCAGCAAAGACTATAAATATGTGACAGCCACACGGGACAAAGGTCCAGCAAGGAGCTGATTAGCTGATGTTCCCGGTTGAGCACATTAGGGAGAGGACTCTGAAAATGCTAGCTTTGTCTGCTGGAATGCACATGCCTGCGCCCCGGGGGCTGAGAAAACGTGTCTGTACACTGCTAGATGAAGAGGGCACCCTGCAGAAACAGCTTTGACTGACTGAGACCCTGGAACACAGAGCCTGCAGCAGAATACTTAATAGTCAAAAAAAAGAAGAAGCTGATGTGTTTGGAAAGGTGAGATTTTCGATCTGAAGTAAAACTCCAGTCCGGTATCGTCTCAATCTCTACCAGGAAACAACTTACTATAAAACGAGGAGAGTCGGTGAATAAATAAAAAGCGACATTAAGTTATTTGTGCAGTATAAAGTAAAAAAGCACTGACAGTAAAATTTTAGTGATTTCTTGCTTTAACTTCACTGAAATGAGGTTCAAAGGTTGAGACATCTGACCACCCATGTGCTGATGAAACCCTGTCAGAGCAACATGCTATTTAAGCTCATCTTAACAACAAGGCTGCGTTCACACTCTGGAAAACTGTCATTACGTAGATTTAAATGTACCCCAAATCTCTACCTGCATCTGTATGCGATAACAAATCCTTATAGAGCTGTCTATAGGCCAAGGTGTGAGGCCTATGTAATCCTGAACCCTGTGACTTGCGGCCATTATGGCTGCAGGGTAGGCCCATATGCAGGCCTGCTCTTTGAAGGCTCTGAAATCATAGGGAAGTGCAACAAGGACCATCATCAAATAACTGCTCAGTACTTAGAGGGGAAGCATTCCCACCGCTCACACAACACAGCCTTGTCCTGCAGCCGACAAAACATCTAAGTGCAAAGTTGAGGGGAAGAGCTGGGCACTGGAGGGTGGGGGCGTGGGGGGGTTGCACAAGCCAGCGTTTGGGCTTCAGTGTGGACCAGGGCAGTGTGGAGATAGGGTGAACCTGCCTGACCATTCAGCCCCCTACAGACCCAGAGGGGCTTTACACCCTGCACTGACAAGTCTGACATCCACCTCACTGCTGCATATGTATCATCACACTGTGCTGTACCACGACAGGACACCCTTCACCATCCAGTTAACCATCTATCCTGCACATCCTCCTCTTCATATGGAGAGATAACATCCACTGATAGTGAAGAGTATCAACATAAAAATAGAATTACACAACTCCATACCATCACACAACTTATCCCATCAGCCTGACATGAAATATAAGATTACATGTCAATATGAGGCATCTATGGTTTCAACTCAGCTGTAAGACGCATTTTATCAAAGCCCAGGGTCTGCCCAGTGTCATCTGGATGAAATCCACCCTGCTAACCGGGTCCACATCCACCTAGCGGACCACAGTTCAAACAAAGACCTTTCTTTCAGCCCAAGTGAATCTTAAAATGCAGGGAACGCTGCTCTGTTTTCCTGATCTCCATAAGCACATACCAGCGGCTTAGGATGAATTTAATTGGGCGAGGTGTTTCATCTTCTGAGCGGACGCTTTCCATTCATGCGTAAAAGTAGCCCGCGGTAAAAACTGTGTGATAATGAATATAGTGTTTTGGCAGACAAAATATGTGCACCTCAAGCAAATTACCTCCTGAGAGCATGCAGTGTGTAAATTGCCTCTCAGGGTTTTGCTGTCCACTTCACCTCAGTAGTGAGCAGGGTGCAGTTTTACTGTACCTCCGCGTTTTGTTTGGTGGCTTCCACACAGCGCTCAATCATACAGGTAAATGTTGTAACCTCGCTTTAATGAAACTACTCTGGTTGTGGAAAGGTGAAAAACACAAATGCACGATCGTCTGCGAAGCAAACGTGTCGCCGCTGTGTCCAGGTAATCCCCCAATCTCCATCATCAGTTACCGAGTTTTCCCAGCCGGTGCCGCTCCGTCCCCTTTCGGCCAGATAAAGTTCATTAGAGACGTTTGATCCTAATAATCTTACCTGCTCTGACATTAGTAGCCTGTAGAACCAATGATAAAGTGATGAATGCGGTTACAGTGGAATCCATAAGCCACCTTTTCGTTTTCCACCTTGTGGACCACCTTTGCATCTCCATGGTCGTGCGCCCACAATTGGATCAAACTTTAGAGCGACTTCAGGTGATTTTTAATGACGTCCCTTCCACAATCCCAAATAATGATGGAAACTGTCCTACAAAAAAGCCATAAGTGACAAGTTTCAGCCTCTTCTCTCAGCCACACCGAGGCCCCCGATCCTCCTTTCCAGTGCCCAGCCTTCACAGTGAAGGTAGTCGGGCTTTAACCAAAACGCGCAGAGTGCAGTCGGTACACTTGGTGCGTCCGCGGACAGGAGGGCTGGGCAAGCTCCACAAACCGGAGCCAAGATTACTGGGAAATGACAAGGGAGCCAGCCCCCGATTAGCAAATCACGGGGCTGGAAATTCTCCTTCGGGTCCACCCATTAGCTTTGTAATGCGCCCCCAAGTCTCTCCCGAGTGGTCTGAGGAGAGAGACCTGAAGTTAGACCGTGACAAAGTTGGTAACGACCTGGAAATGATGAAATGGCAGAATTGTGCATGTAGTGTTTCTATAATACTGATAAACCACCTCAGCTCGTGCAGATAACTGTTGGTATGTGCAGCAGAAATATAGTTTTTAGTGAGTAAAATGAGGAACTGTTGAAGCACAGCCCAGTTTTGACACTAAAACATACCCTTTAATCAATTTATGAAAACTTTTGAACCATGACAGATTCAAATTAGTACCCATACACCATAAATAAAGAACATCACAACCACATATAAATATACATAAACAAATATGCCATGGTCACATAATATAATCAGCTTCATCAGTTTGGTATCTGTGTGTGTGAGGATATCGCTGTGAATCTGATGTGCAGACACTAGATCAGCTGTAATCTATGTGGCTGGAAATGAGTATCAATTGTACTCCAAACACTAATGCTAATGTTAGTTAGATATAAATTGCAAAGGAATACCCTAAGAAAGAACAGAGAAAGGAGCATTTTTGATCGTGCAGGGTGTCGTGAGTGACAACTTAAAGCAAACACCTGAATGAATCAAACACATAATGCAGAAGCTTCCATCCAGGGCACGAAGGATCACTGAATCTCTTGAATAAGAACTTAAAGCCAATATGGCCTTCACTTTCACCTGGGGCCAGATGTATAAAGGATATGGAGGCACAAAAACCGTGCATACATCATTTCCCACATATGAACTGGTTTTTATAAAAGAAGAATGTGCTGTGAGAATGTGCACACCTCATGTATAGTCTACTTCAGCCCAAGCATACACATTTTTCAAGAGATAGCTGCAGGTGAAATGATAATGTGAACATGAAATATAAGGTGAGGTGTTTGCCAATTTCACTGATTGCGTTAGTTTTTTTGCAGGCTACACAGTGCTCTGTAAAATGTCAAACAAAGGCACATAAATAAACTTAAATTTAAATATCTATGAATGATGAATATCTTCTCTTTTTTACATGCAAATTAGTAATCTGTCAATTATGATTTAAGTGGAGCTTCAATCTGAAAGCACTTTGTAAAGTCTGTTTCAATATGAGTACTACAAATGATTAATTTATCATCTTTCTGACTTTTAATGCAGCGATGATGGTTTGCAGGTGGCCTACAGCCCTTTGACGCTCTAGTGTAAGTGACGTAGGTAGTAACAAAATCTGCCCACAAGTGGCCAGCTGCAGATGCATAGTAGACACAGGTGTATGGGCACTATAAATAGCAACAGCTGTGCATTATAGTTGTGCATGATGACAGTAATCTCATGTTGCCGGATTGTACAGGTGAGTGGCGGCGCAATCACAATTTTCAATATTCAATGATGTCTACATTCATTTATAGCGAACTGTGTGAGTGGAAGTGAGGCTTGTGCATGTGCACCCAGTTCCATCAAACAATCAGGCACATGTGTGGCTTTATAAAGCTGACAAATAATAGTATATATGTGCATTTCCGTCTCTGTGCACACCCCAGATCACAACCGAGATGAACAACTCTGGCAGATTTTGAACAACACAAGACAGTGGTTTCCACCACCATCATCAAAACACCAAGTGAAGAAATGTATTTTGGAAGATGGGTTTTCAACCCTCTAGTTTCAGAGACTTGTTGAATTTGTGTCATGGTGCATTCAAATGGTTCCAGTGACTCGTAAGTGTCTGGAAACTTTACTTAGGTTGTTTTTTCCTTTTATTTGTCAGCTATTTATGCAAACCATTAACTTGGACAATATCAACAATGTTAAAAATTGTGGATCATTTCTGAGTACAGTTTTAATTTGTGACTACATGCATGAAAAAGTGTGAAATAATTCATGTGCCTCATGAACTATCAGGGATATACAAAGTTGTATCTCATGTAAGGGTTAAAGGTTCAGTGCGTAGGATTTAGGAGGGTATATTGGCAGAAATGGAATACAAAATAATACGTTCTGTAACTATAGGATAACTTCAGTGTATAATCACCTAAATATAAGAACTGTTTTGTTTTCGTTACCGTAAAATAAGCCATTTATATCTACATAAGGAGCGGATCCCCTTACACAGTCAGCAATGTTCCACTGCCATGTTTCCATAGTAGCCCAGTATGAACAAACCTAACACTAGTTCTCTATAGTGCCATTCACGTTTTAACATTTTTCCTTCGGCCAAATAGCGTCATAAAAATACAGATTTTTTATGTGAAACTACTTTCATTCTGTGTTTTTACCGGTTTAAATTACAGCCTCGCAGTTAGTATGCCACTGCAAACCAGTAAAGTTGCACTGTTTACAACCATGTCTGTGAAAACACGAATTTCTACACATTCTACCCCTAGATCTATACAATCAGCACAGTGTCAAGGAGGGCACCCTAGATTAGAGTCATCAATTCAGTACCATCAAATTCTTATCATTTCATCCTTAACTTAAGTGAATGTTTGTGCCAACTTTGAAGAAACTACCCCAAGGTGTTCTCAAAATATTGCGTTCACAAGATTGAGATGGACGCACATGAATGGTGACCTTGGCATTGGACCACCAAAATCTAATCTAATCCATCGTTGAGTCCAGGACAGTTGTGCCAAATTTGAAGAAATTCCTTCAAAGCATTTTTATGATATTGCATTTACAAGAATGGGACAGACATATGGATGGACAACCTGAAAACATAATGCCTTCAGTCACAGCAAACACCAGCAGGGAGACATAAAAACGGTGTGTGCACACATTAGCACGTGCCGGGCTAGCAGCCTGTCTGTAACGAGTAGATCAGCATCGGAGAAACTCTGATTTGTAACATATATTTAGCATTTTAACCTGTTTAAATAACGTGGTCTGTTTGTTTTAGAGAGGAAGAGAGCTCTGCGGATAATCTGGCCCCCAGTAAAGACCTTCTGAACAATGAACACTGAAGAAATCCTAACTGGGAGTTCACACATAGGAGAAGTTTCAGCTGGTTGCAATGTGCAGTCTTCACCACTAGATGCCACTGAGTCCTACACACTGTTCCTTTAATGCAAGAGCAACATGTTAATCAATAAAACTAACTGCAACAAGTGTTAACAATTCATTTTATTTACTAATTTTATTATTCCTGCACTGAGAACAAGAGTAATCATCTGCCAACCATGTAAGATAACTTAACTTGGTCCCGGTGGTTTCCCCTGTTTTAAGAGTTTGTGCAAATGACTATTAATAACCAGAAACGAGACACAATAAGGCAAGTTGACCAAAAAGCATTTTAGGTCAGTCCTAAAAAGTGATTGAAGGGGGATGAAGGATTTCAGGGTTCCTCATCTAATGGCCTTTGAGAAACAGGGGTCAGTGCAGAAGACAGTCAGCTCCTTGTATCTCTTGGCTCACTCCAGTGAAGGCATGGATCCTGACCAGGCTCTGTCTGTCAGCCAGCTCGTCCTTCCCAGTCAGCCAGACTCAGCCTGTTTCCTGCCAAACAGTATCAGATGCTCCTCCTGGATGGCCGGTGGCAAAAAGCAGCCGAGCCATTTCTCTGGGATGAATCGGTGTCTGGGCAGAGGAGGTTTCATGCTACATCTCGTCTTCTCATGGTTCAGGGAGCAGGGGCAGTCGTTCCCAAAGTGGGCTCCGGTGTGTTTCATTAGTTCTTGTGGAGGTCCAAATAGGCCTAAATATCTCTTTACATTTTGTTTCACACAATATTATTTCAATTAATGAAAAAACAGCCCTTGCTTTTGACAGTCAGGTGAGCACTTCAAAAGAAGTGAAGAAGTTAGTAAGTGGCGTGGCAGTCAGCAGTGGGTGATGCAACTGAAAGATGCTGCGGTGACAGCAGCAGATGGTAGCCGTAGGGATGGTGAAGTGTGCAAATGATTTCAAGTTTGCTTATTTGATTTCCTGTCAGATGGGAGGAATCTGAACAAGGAGCCAGTCACATTTCCCATTCATTCAAGAAATGCTGCCAGTGCAGTTGCCACCAGATAAACCACAATTCCTCTGTTAGAGATGCACTGAGACCAGACAACAACAATAGACAGCATTAGGAAGCTTTCAAGTGTAATCTATTGGGTGAAACAACAGTTATTCTGCAGCGTTAGCTGAGTAGATAAAGCAGCTGCAGTACTCTTAGCAGTGCAGCAGTTATAGCTTCACAACAACAGTTGCTGCCTCATTAGCAGCATGCAAAATAATAGGGTTATATGGATTAATGATATAAATAATCTTGATAACAGATTGCTGTATGAATTTAATGTACAATTCAAAGTGTCACAGAAATGTACTGAGCATTTTGACTCATTAAACTAATTAATTTTTATTTTACAAGATAGATTTTAACAGTTCCAGAACTTCAGCTTCGTGGCAATCAAGTTTGAACTGTTAAGTTGTGGCCATTGATCATTTATTTTTCTAAAAATCTCAAATCTGTGTCTAAAACATATAGTCTGCCTCACATATTCTCCCACGACTACTGCCAGCATGTGCATGTAATTGTTATCAGCTGCGACTATAATGACAATCAGCCTTTGTCCAAAATTGTTACTGTCTCCACTAATGAGATGGCCCTAAAACCAACAGATAACCAAGCCAACTAACTGCTACCAGACAAGTGATGAATAATCTCTCTGGCAATGCAGTCTACTCCCTTACTGCTATAGCTGTTACAATTAGTGACACTGTAAAGTAGCTTGTGGTGTAAATCCTACAGTAAGAAAGAAGTTGCTGTGTGTCAGGATTTGAACTGCACCAGAGTTTGAGTGTAGTGCTGTTGCCACTTTTGGGACAGGGTTGCATATCCTTCCTGTTGCATTTCGTTTTAAATTAGTGTTACACATGCTTACAAACTGTTGCAAAGGCAACTGCACTACCTTTTGTTTATGGGAGCATTGTGCTGTCTAGATTTAGTTGAGATTAGTGGGGACACTTAACGTGACAGCTACTGCCAAATGGTCACCTCCCTTTGAATGTTTCCTGGGCATGACTGATGGGAAGACAAGATTAAGGTATACACAGTGTACTGGAGGGCCATCTGAAATGAGATGGAGCAAAGAAAGGGACTGCTCTGTTTGTTCATTTGATACCATTCAATTTATCCTCATACAACCACTGATTTCTTACTAAAAGTTATGCACATACAATGGTTTGTATGGTACTTTATAAATTAGCAGCACTAGTGGTTAGGTTAAATTTTGGAACACAATGGCTATGTACAATCCATGTAAGATTTAGAAAAGACACAGTGGCCCTCATTTATGAAATGAACAGACAACAGAAGTAAGGCATACGGTTATTTCTACACAAAGTTCCGAATCTATCAACATGGAGCTACAATCAAATCTAACATCAGGTCTCAACTCGTGTACTCATGTCCGGGTTTGAGTCATCATGGACACAAGATGGAGAATAGTTATTAGATGCCTGTCAGAATATGTTCTGAGTATTTGCTGCCACATACTGATCACTTAAAAATGTATAGCCTATGAGAAATATTAGATTTTCGACCACAGGGAGAATAGCAGTAGTGCCCAGCTCTAATTTTTTTGAAATCTGACAAGCCAGTGCAGGTCTAATCATTTATCATCAAAACATTATTAAAAAGAAATAATTAAACGCCGCCACAGTACCATTAGTTAAATGCTATTGGCATCAGCAATTACATTTTTACCATTGTCCTGCTCAGACACAGGTGGTGTGTTTGTGTCTCTCCCTATGAGTACTATAAAATATCAGTATTATATAATATATAGGATAATGTCATCAACATAGATAGATAGATAGATAGATAGATAGATAGAGGTTGGTACATATCATGGATGTATAAATTAAATATTCCAACTTCAGCTGGAATTCAACTGTTCACTGCAATGCTGCTGATCTTCAGCAGTGATTTCTTTCCAGACTGCATTTTGCAGACTTCCTTTGATGCCACTTTTTAAGCTGCAAAATAGGTCCACCTCACGAAATTGGATCTGGGAAGTCAGCGATTCCATTTCTAGCTCAGAGAAGTTTCTCTTCTTGGCTGTATTTTACTTGTTCATGTTGTAAACTCTCAGGGCGAGGCCTCTAAACCAAGAATATATCAGGGCGTGATTTGTAAATGACAGTTGTTTTCAGTGGCCACATTTATCAACGCCCTATCATTCCCACACTGTGATTGGCGAGATAAGAACGTTTCATGAATCATGCACATACCCGTAAGATGATTTCTTTACTGATCTGCGCTGGTTTGTACTTTTGTTTGATAGATGAAGACCAGTGTAACAGACAAGTCCTCCAAATTAAACAACAATATCCTGTGTTGATCCATGCCCTCCAAAACAGCATGTACTACGTGTCAGCATTTTCTGTCTGATGCCACAATCGACGGAACAATATACACTGCAGTGATTAAGGTTTGGTTAGGTTTAGGCAAAAACCAAACTTGTTTAGAGTTAGGGAAAAACCATGGTTTGGGGTTAAAATAAGTAGTTGGTTAAGGTTAGAAAAACACTGTGGTTTGGGTTACAGTTACTCCTTTGTTAAGGTAAAGGGATGTTCATCATGATAACAATAATCATGTCGTTTTGTTGACCAACCTATCCACCCCAACCTCTTCCCTCTGTGGATTTTGTGACTCCACAATAACATCACACAACTTCCTCCTTTGCTCCAGATGAGAAAGAGTCATAAGTACTACAGCCACCAGCCTTTTATGCAACAATCATTTCCTGAATACAAAGACACCTCATGAAAAAATCACCGGCTTCAGACTGCATGTAGCCTTCTTTGTGAATGAAAAACCTTTGCACTCAGTTACCAGTTCAATGTGACATGTTGTCTATATACATATAGCCAGGTCAGGAATGAAACCAGGTGAGTAAAAGTCAAGTACATTGGAATACTGTGTTCAAAAAACTAATCAGTGAAGATGGACCTAATACGAGGCTGAATAATTGAATGGATCAGATTAGATATTATTTGTTTAACAAGTGGACAAGTACAATTGTAATGTTGTGTTGTTGGTGTACAACAGGTTAAATCGATATCGTTAGCATTTCGTAATACATACTCAAAACCAGTGAAATGACAACTTAGCAAGCTGCTGGTGCTGTTTGGAAATTCACTAAAGGGAAAAAATGCAAATCATGGGTGGGGTTCCTACAGCAAACAGATGCTGACTAATCTGACTCATAGGATGCAGACTGTGTATGTCTTTCACTGACCACCTGTTTCAGACCAAACTTTCAGCCTGGTTTTAGACCAAAGATTCACAATGGGACAAAACCATTTTAGAACATTGCAGGAGAAAGTTGCAGCGGTGCGAACTGGCCCGTCTCAGCTTGACTTAAGCTGACTGATGTTGTCGCCAGCTGCCAGTGGTTGGTTTTAAAACGGAAGGCACCTGTTTTAACAGCCAATCAGCTTGTAGCAAAGTCAGCTGGTCAAGTCAGTTACAAACTGTCAGCTGGTCAAAATGGCAGAGTTTGGATGTAGGAAAGAGAGGATCAGCTCATCAACTGAGAACAGTTGAATCTGTATGACACAAGACCTAAATCTGACTAAAATAAAAAAAGCATTGATTGATTAATCAGCGCTGTTTCTTTAAATTATTGTGGCTTATGTTTTCACTGCTTCATCACAAGTAGAAACTCACCTGTAGCAACTGTCTCACTATCACTGTCCTGATTCAATTTGACATCCAGACACAAAGAAAGCTCATAAAGACAGAGGTTAGAATAGAAGTACACAGAGTCGTTGCTATGGGGGCTGTCTCGTCTAGTTGCATTGGTGTAAACTGGTAGGTATCAGAACATCCCAAACTGGCACAATGCAAGTCGTTTTAAGTTTCAACTTGTCTTGTCTCAAATCTTTGGTCTGAACTGGTTTTGCAAGGGCAATGTCGCTGTATGGGCTCAGCAACACCTGAGATGATTGTGATTGGTTTAAAGAAATGCAAAAAAACCCAGAGCATTTTTTTAATTCCTTAGTGAAGAATTTTGATGAGCTCAGCCAGACCTTTCTCCAGCACTAGCACAGTGCTAAACAAAGTGTGGTAATAGCTCTGGTTATGCTAGACTAGTTGTTGACAGAGTATTTTGGGTAGCCATTCAGCAAAGCCCAAGTACAACACATGACCTAGGGAGGCCTGTGACATTTTGGAAGAAAACAGGACCTTTGAGAGACATGAATTCAAAATCTGATCTTTATTTTAAATACATCCTGTTAGATATGTTTAAGTACTGCATAAATGTTAAAATGAGAATAGTTATTTTACTTGCACACGAGTTTTAACTGGCATGGTATCGAAACACAAGCACTTTTCACAGGCACACTCAAGCCAACCACCCGCCACTGTCTGTCACTGTTTACACACTGCACAGAGGAGAGTATAAAGAGCTCTTTCTCCACACTCACTCTGGTCCTCTGTCTCGCACGAGCAAGAAAAAGTTCCCCTCACTTCACTAACATTATTTTTGGCTACCACAGTATTTCATGTATTTCATGAGGATAAATACACTTCATAATCTTGTATCAATTAGTAAGTTTAGTCATCATGGGACTGAATTACTTTTATTAGACGCCTCTCCAGATTTGGGGTAATTTGAGGTAATCTGTGGAAAGCCAGTGCTTCATTTGTTTGAAGGCTCCTACAGTATGCCATGGGGTTTGGTGTTTTGGGATATATTTTTGCCATTGAAATGACCATTTGTTGTCATACACAGCGCCCTGACAGTGACAACCATGTATTTTCAGTGTGGTTTACCATGTAGCACACCAAAATTAACATGTGGCTAAATGCTGCCTCCATTTTGAGACGGCACAGACAGGCCCAAGATATACAGTTATATGGAGGTGGTGTCAGTGTAGGTTCTTGTCGTTCATTGTATTTAAATAAACATACAGAAATATGACATGAGCAGACCTATGCATCAGCTGCAGACTTTGAGCAGAGTAGAAGGATCTAACTCGCTTGCAAAGTCACACTGTCATTCTTAATACACAGCCACTTCCATTTGCACATCACGTCATACAACAGTTATTTATTGTACTGCAATTTGTGAATATAGAACATGTACTGGTTTCCAACTGGTGGGTCGCGGTCCAAAAATGGGTCACAGGTCCATTCTGAATGGACCTCAAGTGACTCAGAAACATGAAGTTTGTAAAAAGCACGCTTTATTTTTAAGTACAGTGAATTTTGGGCACAGAGCTTTTACTTTGAAGTGCTGTTTCCTGCTGTAAAGTGAGTGACTAACGGATAGGTACTTAACAAAGACAGCTAACTAGCTTGACTACATGGCCAAGCACAAGTACGACACTAGATGTCTCATACTGTGCGGACCTTGAATTAAGAGCCCAGTCTCACTCTGGAGTCGTCAAAATCTGGCACTTGGGCAGTGACCGTCAGAAACCAACCAAAAAAGGCGTCTTTTGACGTCGGCATGATCCGTGGCTGGTCGTTGTTCTAGTTTAACAGCACCAGGCGGCGTCAGGGAGAAACACGGTGGGACAAGGATGCAAAAGTCCGAGTGGGGCGGGTGGGCGTGGTGGCGGATGGGTCTAACAAACACCAACTTTTACCCAGGAGCGGTGAAAGTTGGTGTTTGTTAGACCCAACTTTCACCCAGTGTTTGCATCCTGTAAGATCCTAAAACCAAACCCTGTTCTTTTTTCCTGAAACCTACATGTGTGTTTGTTACCTAAACCTAACTGCATGCTGTTGTTACCTTAACCCAATCATGTGTGTTTGTTGCTGAAGAAAATAAAACGTCAATTTGGATGTTAGGCATGTGCTCATATGGCGGTTACTGCTGATATCTGGATAGCAGCCTCGTAAAAGTGTAGTGTAGCGCCAACCCCTGAATACCCCTCCTGGTTAACACTGTTAGCTCTATCAGTATCGTTGCCATTATTAGCACTGTTCACACCGTTAGCATTGTTACCTGCCAGCTGCCGGCTCAGCCACCTCCAAGTTGAGAGCCGTGTGCAAACAGTCTCTGAATCATAAATTTGCTTTGAAAATCTTATAGAGCTCCTTAATCATCTGAACAGGTGCAGATTTTTGACAGAGTCATCCCTCAAATGTAAATCAGTATATCATTTATTATGTTTGTGATTTATCTGTATAACTGTGATGGCTGTTCTATCTGAGCACATTTCTGTTGTTTACACTGATCAAATCCCCACAGGTCTGTCTAAACCACACGGAGGAAAAAAAAAAACCTTTATCATGAACTGAAGTCAGCCTAGCCTGGGCTACAGGTGTTCGTAATGGGAAGCAGCCTGATTCTACAGTACATCAGAGAAAGGAAGCAGCAATCTTGCAGCCAGACATGCAACAAGCCCTTTATATGTCTCCGAAAGTCAGGAATGTCATTTTGTCTGAGCACACTGTAGCTGAGAGGCATTTAAAGTGATGGCTTTAGCTGATAAAAGTATAATTTCAGGGGCTGCTGTGCTGTTCCTATGTGAGACGACTTGATAATGACTGTTTATTTATGCTGTATGAGGCACCGTATGCCACATGTTGGAATAATAATAGCTGGCAGCCAGATCTAAGGTGAGCTTGTCTTAGAAAACAGGAGGAAAAGTCTATCTAAATTTTTGGTTGTGCATTTAATACTTTTTTGCCCCTTTTTACCTCGTTTACTCCTCTCCACTTTGTGCTCATAAACCTCACAGTAAAAAAAAATTTACATGGCAATTTTCAGCCATACCATAAAAAAATTTGTGAAGCTGATAGGGCTTTTGAAAGTTCACAAAGTTACTGTGAAGCACATCACAATAACTCTATATGATGGCTTCATTGGCAGTTTGACTGCTACACCAATTTCCATCCCTTAATAGAACAATTTATCACCTACAGCACAGCTCCGCTCTCAGCCAATCAGAGAGCGCTAAAGGTAAAGCTGTATGTTCGCACCACCTGGTCGGGGCGGATCTCCAGTGAGCCCTCGGGAGGAAAATGTAGAGTCAGGAGAGTTGCATGACCTTGGTATGTGAGGCAGGTGTGAGGCTGCAGCTGTGGAAAAAAAAAGCAGCAGGCATATTCTGCAGCAAATATACTCTATACCCTCTGTTGACCCATCCTAATTACAGTTGGTAAGGTGAAAGTTAGAGGTCTATGCTATGAATCTGATTTGGTAAAGTTGTGCACAGAGGAGAAGTTTGGTAAAGCTCCTGGCGAAATGAGCTGAGGTGGCCAGATGGTGGGCTGTCGACTGCTACTGAGGTGAAGAAAGTCGGGAATCTCCCTGGCTGAATGGGAAGATAGAGGGGCCACTGTGAAGTGAGGGTGGGTGGCCTCAAATAGCACTAGGTCTTTGTGTGCGTGTGTGTGTGTGCGCGCATGTGTATTGGTAGTGTAGCACATTGGTAAAGCAAGAAGCCTCTTGATGGGTAAGTGACAGAGCCATCTATCATGACTCCTGTACAGGCAGTTTTACAGTTAAAGCAAAAACTGGGCTTAAGCATTTCACATTTGACAAGAAACAGCAGTGAACTCTGTTAATCTGTAGGTAACAGAGCAAGACTTTGATATCAGAGGCATTCTGGTTTCTGTTTGTAGTCTATTTGTAGTCCGAGTAGCATTGACCAATCAAGTTTGAGCTGCAGGTAAACAGTACATGTAAAGAGGCGGAGCACATTGGCCAAAATGCAATGTCAGAACCCACTGAGTACGGTTTGACAATGATTTAGCTTTATATTATCCTTCATTCATTAATTTCCATAGCCGCCTATCCTTTTGGGGGTCAAGGGGGGGCTGGAGCCTATCCCAACTGACGTGGGGCGAGAGGCAGGGTACACCCTGGACAGGCTGCCAGACTATCACAGGGCTGACACATGGAGTCGGACAACCATTCGCGCTCACATTCACACCTACGGACAATTTAGAGTCAGTTATGTCTCAAGTACCGGGAGAAAACCCCTGCTGACAGGGGAAGAGCATGCAAACTCGGCACAGAAGGGCTCCCCCACCCCAGGGTTTTCATATATAAAGTGTTCCTCTCACTTGAAACCTCTAAACTTCACACTGGAGTAACCACCCTATTACAATAAACGCAAGGCCAGGTGACAAATACAGCATGTAACCTGTAAATTGTCATATTTTTACACACTGAATCCTGCTATAATGCAGTTATAAGACACCCATAATGTGCCTCAGCTACACACGTGTTACCAATATAGAGCAGAGGTTTGCTCTTTTTAGCCGGTACTGACTAAAATCTTCTTTCTCACATTTCCTGGTTTGCTCTGTGGGCAGTGGAAGTCGAGCCCGATTCACAGAGCTCCTTTTCATATGTCCCTGTGTCTCCCTCCCACCCTGTAACTGAGTTGTTGAGAACTGCCCTGTAACAGCATGCAGTGTGCGCCCACAGGGGCGGCACTGAAATGCTGTGGCCTCTAAATGGAAGCCAATAGGGCAGGGTTCACAGGCTGGCTGAGTGAAGCATTGTAGGTGGTAAACTGTATGTCACTATTCATATTACAAAATGACAGGGTGTGTGTGCTACTGTAGGCATTTGATGTGGTGGAGTTTGGATGAATGTTTGATGCAAGTCTGTCTGTCATTGTAACGGAGCACATGACTAGTATCAAGGGGTTTTTATAATCTCATTACAGTCCTTGTTTCTGTGCCCTGACACGACCGTTCCAGTCATTTTTGCTGTTTCACTCCATATACTTTATCCTATTTGCTGATCTATGGAACTGAGTCAGTCTCACCACTCAGTTTCCTATGGCTCTAAAGCTGCTCCAAAACTTCTTTGACAGATTTTGTCCAAACTAAAAAGAGCACAGAAGCACTAGTTTAAACAACTGTATTTTTAAACGTAGCCGAACATATAATGCTGGGTTGCACTCAGATGCTTCTATTTGCAAAAGTGTGGACGTGCAAAGTAGAGCCATTATGTCCCTGTATAACAGCATGCTTGCCCAGCATATATTTTATACACACACATATATATAACTTGCATTTTTTGGTATTGCAATAAGCAAAAAAATGCACAGTGTTAGAAAACTTAGAAGAATAAGGTAGCAGTATGTACTGAACTAAAGATACGACTACACACTGCAAGTAGTTATCACTTGCATAAGATAGTAGATCCATTAAGGGGGCGCTATGCCAAATCCAGTGCATATGAGTCGTCTAGACACGGTTCTCAACATGAGGGTTGCTGAGCCGACAGCTAGCAGCTAACAGGGCTAATTCTGCTAATTCTGCTGACAGAGCTAAACAGTGTTAACTGAGGGGAACTGGAAGGTAGACGCTATCCTTCTGCGACAATGCCGTCCCATATAAGCGCAGTGCAAAGTGGCAACAATGAGCTAGCCGGTGGGATACACACATACACTAACATGCACAGGAAGCTGGAAGAGAAAGAGGTAGTGGGCATCATTTTCTGCTCAGGACACCATTACCCCACTATATCTGTACATAGCAAACAGAGATTTGCTGCTATATTAATGCTCTAAATGTCACATACAGAACCATATACTCTCAACCTTGATGGCCCTATTATTTGTTATGGGCTAAGATGTGCCACAAAACGCGCTCAAAGGCAGAACCTAAAATAAAAGAATGACTTACTTTGAGTTACTTTACTTGTTTTTTAAGGAAAAGAAATGTAATATTCAATTACAAAGGTTGTTGTTTCGCAGCTGACTCCAGAGTCTGGGATGTCCCAGAAACATGTGAATGCACCAAACATTTCCATGCAGTGATGAGAGATTTTGACAAAAAGTAAAAGTGACGCAGTGTTCACTGTGATGCATCACCTACTGTATGTCAGACGGGTCACATGTTTCAGCAAGTTGGTGCTCATACCACGCAGTCATGACTTGCAACCAGTGGCAGCCTGGAAGAGAGGAAAAATCATAGGTTCAACTATATTGTTTTTAACATCTGCAACATACTTTGGGAAAAAGGTTAGTAGTGTAAAGTGTTCTGGCTGCAGAAAAGCTTTGACAAATGAACAGTAAAGGACTTTCCTATACTGCATGAAGGCATGGACAGTGTGGAGGAATCACTTGTTCAACAGACAACTGTATGAAAGCAATTCAAAGTGATTTCCACATCTACCTTGTTAACTGTAAAACCAAAACAGTTTACTCACATAACCAACTCTTGCTACTGTCCCTCTCTACATGCTGTATTCCTACATCATGTTTTGACAGTATGATCTGTGTTTAAGAGTTAATCATATTCAAGGAAACTGTTGATCTGAGACATGCCCATCCATAACTCACACCAGAAAACTCAACATATGCACAGGATACATGGAACATACTGTGTCTGTCCCTTTCCTGAGTAAGAGCATTTTAGCACAATGTATGTATGTATCAAAAATGTAAAACCTGTCATATGTATATGCAAACCACTAAGACTAAAAGTCTACATTCATACAAGTCGCTCTGTGAGCCTGTAGCCTACTTAAGCACAGTTGTGCTTTGGGCTAAATGCTAACGTCAGCATGCACTGTACATGTTTGTCATCTTACTAATGTTAAATGTTACTGCTAATATTTGCTACTATCACTAAACTTAAAGTACAAGTGAGGCTGATGGGAATGTCATTAATTTAGCAGGTATTTGATCAGAAGACAAAGTGTTGCACAAATTAAAATGTTAGCGCTAGATGAGAAGTTCAGGGACCACCAAAGTTAGTACTTGTAAAGTTTATCCTGAAGGAGACATGAATGTGTGTACCTAATTTTATGGCAATCCCCGTGATAGTTGTTGATATTTCACTCAAAACCCCAAATGTCAAGCTCATGTTGCTGATAGAAGAAAAGTTAGGCCATCACCAATATTGTTAGGATTAAACTACAGAACGCTATGGATATCTGTACCAAATATTATGGTATTCCATCCAACAGTTTTTGAGATATTTTAGTTTAAACCAAAGTGGCTAAAAATTCTGATTTACTTCAGCTGTCAGCAATATATGTAGATGATAATCCGTTCAATTTAATGAGACTTTCAATTATCGTCTCAGCTTTGAGCACCTTGGCTTACAAACCAAAAGATAATGTGATTTAAATCCCTGACTGTGTAATCAGCACAGTTTTTGGACAGCAAATTCATTAACTCGCTGTCAGGGGACTGATTGAAAAAGCGTACTGTGAGCAGCTGCCCCGTTTGACCTTTGACCACTAAGGGGGTTTAGTGAAGAGGTCACAACATAGCTCATAATGAGTCATGTAGCGCTCACCTCCAGCTACATCTGCCTGTTCTGTACTGCTTGTGCCTTCCTTTACTCCGTCAGGCTCAAGCAAGTTATCCAACACAGCCCCCCAAGGCGAGCTTTCAGTACAGACCCTTGGTGTTCAGGTATGCTGTGGAAAAGCATGTTGGAAGAATGAAGAGGGAGGAGGGGTTCAGTGCAAACATTGGGTGATTAGACAAAATACTTAAGCAGCATTTTGTAGTACTTTACCCATTATTAGCAGACAAAATTAAGCTAGTTTGTTTCCTCATAACACATTAGCTTTGGTATGTGTTGCTGGTACATGGAAAACAAAACTGACTTGAAGCAGCTTTAATATATTGTAAGGTGTAAGGAAATAAATCTGATTTTACGGTATATTTTGCTACTTTTTTAGCATAACGACTGAATCAAATGACTCCCTGAAACACAATGCTACTAGCTAGCTACTCACCACAAAAATAGACAGCGCTTTGTCATATTTTTTTCTTATTATTATCTCAACTCTTTTAGCTAGTGTGATTCATTTGTCTATGTGTGGACATAATAGTCCAACTGAAGCAACCCACTGTGATAAATGTGTAAAATACGCTAGCTTGCCATCACAGTACACAACCAAACACTAGCCATGAAAGCTAGCTTTGCTAACTACAGTAAGCTAGCTGTTAGCGGTTAGCTAATTTTACACTAGCGAGTTTAGCCAAACAGAGAACATTACATATTATTGCATTGCTGTAAAATGATCATTTGAAAACAGAGGCAGCTAACAAAAGAACTCACTCAGTATTTAACTTTTCTCTGGTACTGTGGTTTCTTCTGGTTTATCTTTGAAGTAATGTCACACACACAGCTGCACTCCATTGCTGCTTGATTGTGTTTTGATCTTTGCAGGTGATTGGCCAGCTGGCCTGACTTTCAGTACTGCTGGGATAAATATAAAATGATTGAATCAGCCAACAACCAGTAATTCATGCTGTCTTGAATGTTTGCACTCTATTCTGACAGTGTTCAATCATCACAAAAGCACTTTCAGTGATAACAATTAGGCAAGTTAAAGGAACAGTTCACCCCTAAATCAAAACTCCATATTTAACCTTTTACCCATAGTGCTATTTATCAATTTAATTTATTTTGCTGCGTGTTGAAGAGTGTTGGAGATATTGGTCGAAGAGATGTCTGCCTTCTACTGAATATAATGGAACTAGATGGCACTCGGTTTGTGGTGCTCAAAGCGCCAAAAAATACATTAGCAAAACTGGAGAGCAATTTTCAGAAATCATGACCTAGTTACCCAAGATAAGTCTCAGTTAAGAGACAGTCTTAACAGTGAGTAGTTTTATGCATCAAACTACACCCACCAACAGTAACACCATGCAGAAGCAAGCACGCATCTACTAGCCTACTAGCTCACCTAGCAGGCGCTGTTTGTGTGTACGCCTATTGTCCGTGGGAGAGATGAAAAGCAGCCCTGTGCTAAAATGATCAACTTCTTCTCCATATTCATCAAAGACTGATGAAGGGAAAGATATCAGTCGGCTGTGATTGGTTTTCCTTGTCACATGACATGTGGTGCAAGCTGCTGTGTTAGGCTGACCAAACGTCCTCTTTTGCCCGGACATGTCCACTTTTCACGTCACGTCCGGGGCGTCCGGGGGGTTTTGTTTTGTTTTTTTGATGATAATGTCCGGTTTTCCGTGTGTGTGTGTGTGTGTGTGTGTGTGTGTGTGTGTGTGTGTTTGTGTCACACATTTGTTATGGTTACAGGCTATTTAACAGGCCAAGCGTGCACCGTGGGTGCTCCGCTGAGAGGGAGACCTCCGTGTTTGAGATGGGAGCGGGAGGCGGGAGGTCCGAGGCTTCCAGCGAGGGGAGAGGGAGAAATATAACAAAATAAGATAAAATAGGAAAAACCTGTCTCCCTCTTTTATTTTATTTTCAGCGTTTGATCAAGGCGGAGGCGGGCGGCGGGAGGTCCGAGACTTCAGCGAGGGGAGAGGTAGAAACAAACAGCTAATGTGTGTGTGTGTGTGTTTTATGTTCAGGTGTTGTCACATAAACAACAGTGCCCAAGCAATAAACAGGACAGACAATAGGATTTTACACTACATTTTCACTGAAAGCTGACCGAATCCGACCCGAGGCCGAATACAATTTATACATTTTTGACCAAACCCGGCCCGACCCATCTGGTAGGTCTACCGTCGGGATCCGTCGGGCTCGGATCGGGTAGCCCCACTCTAGTGTGTGTATATGTCCCCTATCTATAGGGGGCCTATCTGAATTTTTGTCTTTGAGAGATATTATTTTGTGATATAACTGAATTTTCTATCCATACATATAAATTTTAAATATATTAAAATTATAAGGCATCTTTGAGTAAACTGCGAGTATCATTTAAGTAGGCTATCTCGTGGCAGGGCCAAGTGTCCTCTTTTTTGGAAATCAAAATATGGTCACCCTATGCTGTGTTCCAAAAGTAGAACTCAGTTTATCTCTGGGTTCAGCCATTGTTCCCCTAAAAATTGGCCCCCAGTCACGTATTGCAGCAAAAATAAAACCCCAGTGTCCAAAGGTGCATTTTCTTAATAGACCATGATTGCAAAGGAGACATCTGTAAAAGTGTTGACAGGACACCTCAAACTTCAAACAAGGTGAATTAATCTTAATCTTCCTATAATAAATTTTTGATCCATTTAGGTTTTACATTTATAAAGCTTTCATTGAACCGAGGAAAATGATTCAAAAATCCATGATGTTATCTCAATGTAAAGTCTGTATGCCGAGCAGGAACTCACAGGTAGGGCTAGCAGAAGAAACACCACTGCTCATATTCAGTGGGACGTAGAATTAAACCCAGAAGCTAGAAAGTTTTTTAGGCATAAATGCCATCATGGGGTCTAGTATCTAGTTTTTATTATACATCTGCAGTTAAAGTTCAGCCCAGGAGGATGCCATTAATGTTTACATCTCACGCTGTCACAAGCACTAGCCTCTCGTCTGTGACTAGATGCACACTTCCTTTTGCACAGTGATACAGTTGGCAGGTGTAGTTCAGTAGAAAGGAAATAGTTCCTACATGAAACTGCTCACAACAAGGTCTGTGGATTATCTTTAGTAACTAGGTCATAATTTCTGTAAAGAGATATTGCTGTTGAGTTTTTCAGTGATGTACAAAAAGTACAGTATTTTTCTTCTATAAGTAGTGGGTTTTTTTGTTAACTTTTTGTACCTATGTTAAGTACAGTAATTAGTTATGCCACTAGCCACCTTACAGTATCATCAATGACTAACAAGCTCACAAATGTTATTAAATTAATAACACATATTAGTGGCTGAATGGTTTCGCCACTCTGGCTTTTAAGATACCGTGCCACCCCCGGGAGACAGGCCTTCTATAATTAAGGAATTGCAGCCAGCCGTGAGAGGTGGTGGAGACTAGCAGTCGAGACATGGCAAGTAGTGGGAATCTTAATGTCAGATTCTTACATCCTCCCCACATTAAAATGATAGGACTGTGCTTAAATGGCCCTTTGACTTTTACCTCGGTGCACAACGGATCTCTCCATATTACTTTAACACTTTGTGGAGTGTGTGTCACTATTAGCTGCAGGTGGCTGCAGTAAAAAGGCATATGAAAAGAAGAGCTAAGGTCTGAGACTATTTGAGGTTTAACATTTTGGCTAAAAACCTAGAGTGAGAAATGATCGCATTAAAAGGAGAGATGATCATTGGAGCACCACTGACAGTGAAATCTACACACAATGTGTATTAGCAGTGGTTCTGTGCAGGGCTGCGGCTGGAATCACTTAGAGTTGTGAATGGTCTCCGTATGTGCAGGCTTTTGTTACCAATGCCAATGCACTCTCTGCGGGTATATTATGTGGTCTGCTCAGATGATGTCAAAACGATGTGGCCTTTTTCTTTAACTTTATTTTATTACAGAGACCTTTCTTGTATGATAGAGGAAAAACATGAAAGCAATCAGTTTCCCAAAGAGATCCAATTGCAGAAATGATTTGAAGGGATGGGAATTGTTGTGTAAAGCCATAATTTTGGCTGTTTTTAGGTGTCGACAGCTTTAAAGTGAGGGGAGATATTTTGTGGTTTTGTCAGAATGCACTGGAAATAAAATAAGATTATACCTAATTGTTGTCTTACATGGAAATTTCTCACCCAGGGCCCAACAGCTGCAGCTTCATCACCAATTACCAGAACTGTTACATGCATACAGCGACTGCTGTCAAGCCATCTTTTGGTGAAAGCAACTTCAAACGATCTACGATGTTCCCCAGAAAACATAATTTCTTCTAAAGAAGTAGTGGAAGACTCCTGCTGTGTTCCAGCTGTGTGCCTCCAGTCACCATGTGGTCCAGTCGAGCTCAGGGAAGTGCCTGTGCATTAGGGAGATAATTAACTGTTTGGAGAGGGCAGTCTAGCTGAACCGGTGGATTGGGGTGACGTGGAGAGACGAAACATCAAACAGGATGGCAGAGTAGAACACAGGGTACGAGACTCTTTAGAAAAATTGTGATTATGGGATCTTTGAGCTGAAATAGAACAGCTGTGTCCCAGCATATATTTTGGTTTCTGTGAAGAAAGTAGAGATCTTATTTGCTAAATTTAAAAGTTAAATGATGAAGGATGCGTACTGGCCTCTTTTTTCACTGACAGGAGGCAAAAATACGCTGGGTACCAGCTGACTGTATAACCACGGAACATGCAATCATGTGTTGTGTAGGCTACCTATGTCTTTTCCGAGAATGGTTATAAAATTAAATTAATTGTCAGTCAGGCTGCCAGTCTGTCCACCACTTTCATCCAGACAAGAATATTTCAACTACGATTTATCGTCTCCTGCATAATCCTAATGACTTTGGTGATCCTGTCTTTTTATCTAGCACCATCAGTGGGTCAAAGTCTTTATGTAATCTGTGAAATATTTCAACATATACATAATTGACTGTCACAAAAATTGGCACTGACATTCATGGTTCCCAGTAGATGAATCCTACTGGGTTTGATCCCTTGACTTTTCTTTAACGGTGCTCTGAGGTTGACATTTGTGGTTTTACCTCTCTTATGAAATGCGATCAAAGCCCAGGAGCGCTGCTCAACCTTGCTCCTATTTTTTCCCACTGGCTACTCATGATATTGCAGCAAAAGATTCCCAAGCAGCCCAGCAAGCATTTCCCCATCAATCACCATTATAAAAGAGATGTCTATGAAACTGACAAGGCACCTCAAACTGCAAACAAGGCAAATTATGACTCCCTACATTGTGAATTTTCAATCATTGGAGGTTTTATACTTATAAAACTAACCTCAAGCCATGAAAGTTGATTTAAAAATCAATGATGTGAAAAGTCTATGGGCTGGGCGGGAACTCGTGGGTGGGGCCAACAAGAGAAACACCACTATTCAGTGGACCACATATCTTGGAAGTAAACCCAGGAACTAGAAACATGTTTGGCATATGTCATTGGACTAAATAGGTGCCAGTTTGGGGTCAAGTATCTAGATCTACTAATGCATCCATAATTGCAATAAACTCACATTTCTATTTCCCTAATGATGCCAATAATAATGTATCTTGCAAGTGGTATATTTGGCCACTTGGTGGCAGTGATTAATATGATGAATTTGTTAGAAAAAGTTGCGCATTTACACTAGGGCCCCAGGAACAGGCTTTGAAGCCAACTTTACACAGTGGAAAAGTGGAATTACAATGACTGCGTCACAACCCCCACAGAATGACTCTTGTCACTGTCAGGATTTGATCTATTTGGTCTGATAATATTTGGAAAGTTTAGAGGAGCCACAGAATTAAATCATTTTATTCCCTTTCAAGTTAGCAAATGGGCTTAGCTTAGTGGAAAGAGCAGGCGCCCCAGAAGTTAGCTACTCGGCCACGCCTGGCTGTGCTAGGCTGTCGTAAGTCTCTACCGAGCTTTCTCTATGGACCCCACAGTGCTTAAGATCCGGGTAATTTCATACCACAAAAACAGAGCTTTTTTGGCTTTTTGCGCCACTGAACAACTTTCATGAACACATCCAGCAGTCACAGAGCAACATCAGCATTTCATCAGTCATTTTTGTATCCGCCAGGTGAATGTAAGCCTATAATTTATTCTCTTTTAGCTCTGTTTTTGGTCTCTACCACCCCCTGAAGGAAATATGTGGCTCTCTAGCAGCTAAATGCTCTACTATGTTCACCAGATAGTCACTAACTGTGCCTGTCTGCTGTTTGGTACTGAGCAAGTGCACAGTAGAGTTTTTTTGTGGACAACAGCACTTAACACACTAGTCTCAGATGGTGGACATGGTGGACATTGATGTTATATCAGCTCAGCATCAGCACTGTAAGCATTTTAGCATGCTGACATTCGCATTTAGCTCAGGAAAAAAATAGGCTTGGCTACGGCCTCACAGAGCAGGCTGTAAATATACATGACACTTATTTCTCTTCTCATTTACTACTATACAGCTGAGTAAATCACAGTGACAATAACACCATGGTGGTCTCCTCAAACCTCAGAGGACACTGAGAATATGTCAGGCTAATGGTGTCAAAGCAAGCTCTTTAGAGCACATGTGATTCAAGTTACTTGTGGCATTCAAAATGTGGGATAATAATTCGCTGAGTGGTAGTTTGTGCTGTTTTTGATCATTGAAATCATCTTTCTCATTGAACAGTTTGTTTTTATTTCATGTGTGGGATTGCAAATGAAATGAAATGGATAAACTGCAGAGCCTCTTCACTGCAATGATCTCTGAGTGGCACTCCTTCAAACGTCTTCATGCATTTGGTGTGAGTTTACTTTTGGACCCGGACTCTCGCTAATATCGCTCATCCTGTAACTTTGACCCTGAGCCATTACTCTGCAAATCCTCAGATGGTATCTCTCTGTGGTCACTGGTTTTCAGTGTTCAGGGTCTGCAGGCAACATTCCTCACATTCTGCCTTAACCCTGGATTCCTGACCTCCCTTCACCCTCTGCAGTCTCCTTCCAGAGTGGGTGACACCGTGTTTGATCCCCTCACACTTCTTACCTTTTTCCACCAAGCCTTCTGCGACGTGACAGCAAGACAGCAGAAATGTAAACACGTGAGAGCAAGTTGCATTAACTGAGGGCCCTCGTCATTAATCATGCAGAGCAGTGTGCACTGGACGGACGTACATTATCTTTGTTCAAAGTCTGTTTACACGGATCCTAAAATGGAGGAATTTGGTGTTCAGTTTCACCTGTAGAATTACAGAAGATTGCAGTTTCGCAGTCAGTTTCAGACAGTGACTAGAAACCGGATAGATTTGAGTGCAGAATGAAGCTTGTCTGCTGTGAGTGCAGCTGCCATTTGCATAATTTTGGGATGTCTGATGTCAGGTCAACATAATTCCAAAAGCTGTTTTAATATAAGTCTACTACATCATGTTGTTGTGTATATTTTGTGCATGTTTGGATTGATGCTGAACCCACATATCATGTAGACCTAACGGCTGAACTTGGCCATTTCTTCTTCATCACCATCCATCAAATGCTCGCCAGGAAGAGCTGATTAAACAGAGACTACCCAAAATTCATGTTATTTCTGTCTTTGCCTGGGCTCAGCCTGAGACACACGATGTGCCATGATTATCAACCTCTGTGCTGTCCAGAATATGCAGCTTTAGGTGTCCACACCACACCTCCATTTTCTAAGCATTGTTTAAGTTTACGGGCAAAACAGGAATTATCTTTGTTCCTTCCAAGGAGCAGTGTTGGGAAGGTTATGTCTGAAATGTAAAAGGTACAAATTACAAGTTATAATGTTAAAAAAATAATAAGTAATGGACTGCACTTGTATTGTGCTTTTCTGGTCTTCTGACTACTCTAACAACTATTGCATAATTATGACAATGATATTATCTGCTAACATGGCACATCTGTGGGCCACATGAGTCTTCAGTACTCAGATGGCTTCATACCGTACATCTGTCAACAGGATGGTTGTGTCATCCAATCTGACATTAATGCAATACATTTATACAAGCCTTTAATCGTCTTATGTAAACAGCATGTCGTGTCTGTTGTGGCTGGTTGAAATATAAGTCACATGCCGTCAACTTAGGGCATTGACAGTTGTGATTCAGTTTGAATGTTGGACATTTTTACCTTGACTTTGAGGACAAGGTTGTCTTCTTGTAATCAGAGTTAATTTAGTAGAAGCAGGCAATGGCACTACCAGTGTCTCGTTACATATTAGTTTAATGGTATTAGCATTTGGTATGCTGCTGTTAATTGGCTCGCCTATAGCTTGTCCAGGTTAATGGGGTTAATTGGGGGACAACTAAGCAAGATAATTTAAACACCATATTGACAATGTGCTATGAATATGTTTTAAGGAATAGAAGGGATGGAAGTTGTAGGGATGGCAGCGCCGGTCTGTTGGTCCATCACTTTGTTCAAGATTGAAATATCTCAATGACCATTCGATGGATTGTAATGAAAAGACATGTTATGAATCCTTATAACTTTTGTGATCCCTTGATTTCCTCTAGTGTTGACATGTATTGTTTGGAATTTGATATCTTGACAACTCTTGAACAGATTGCTGTGGAATTTGCTACAGATATTTAAGGTACCAGATGGATAAATTCTAATGACTGACACCATGACCTTTTATCTAGCACCATCATCAGGTCAAAATTTGCATTTGTCCAAAACTTTGGCTTATGACCAACTACCTGCATAATTAATTACTTTCCCATCAGCCTCAGGTGTACATTGTGTCACACTAAACACATCTGATAAATATTACCTGCTAAACATCAGCATGTTAGCATTTAGCTCCAAGCACCGCTGTGCCTCAGTCCTGCCTTACAGAGCTGCTAGCATGGCTGTAGAATCTTACATCCATATATACAACTAATTCTCTAATGGCCGTCCATGCTGGTGCCAGATAAGATGGTTACTTCAAGACCAGTCTAACTCACTGGATGCAGACCGTAGCTATAAGCCTACAATTAGGGTACTGATTTCGGCCAGCATTCTCCCTTTACTCCGCTATTTGCATGTTACTGTTTCCAAATCCCCTTCCCTACAGGAAACAACATCAACTTCCAAGTTTACAACTGACACACTGAAAATGACAAGCTCTAACACAGATCTGGATCATGCAATAAGGCATGTCAACTTTGTTCTTGCAGTGAATTGTTGTTAAGATCTACAAATAAAACAACTTGTGACTGCACTCGGAAAAGCTCAGATTCTGTCTCAAAGGAATCTCATGACTGACGTTTATCCGTTTTCTGACACTTTGCCATCTTTATCTCTGGCAGCAGCATGCTTCGGTGACAGTGAGTTAACGACTGATCTGTTCCACTTCACACCAGCTTCTGTGATATTGTTGTAATGATGTTCTAAGCCACGTACTAGCAAAATCATCTGTGGTTTTAGCGGGTCCAGTTAGTTCCTCAAGCGCTTAGACTTCACCTCTAGGGCACTGAATATCAAAATATGCTCGCCTCCCCAGTTGCAAGTGTTCCACCAAAACAAGTTCACCCCCAACACTATTTCACAAGGGCACCATCACTGTATCCTGGGTTTAGTGTCGCCCATGATGACTGTGATTGGTTCAAAGTAACAAAAACAAGGCAGAGCATTTTTCCCCCTATAGCAGCGAGATAATGATGATAATGACGAGGTGATTCCAAACCTTTCTGTACCGCTGACACAGCGCTGTGGAGATAGGTCTGACTGTGCGAGACGAGACTACTTGAAGACTCATGATGCAACTGTCAGGCTTCCATCGATGTGTAGGTGTGGCTTTGTGCTGGGTCTGGAAGGTAGTCTATTAGAGATTGTGACCTTTAAACACAATAATAAAAGCAAGTCAAAGTAGTAAGTGACAGTGAAAGTAAAAATTCAAATAAGAATCAGTCTTGCTCATCTTTCAGGAGGGTCTCAGACTTTGTGGAGGTCCCTGCTTACTTTGAGCACACATATAAACGGCCCAGTCAAACAATTAGCTTGGATTGTATGCTTCTGTAATCATGAATGCCTGGACTGAAGGATCACTGGCTCTGAGGGGAGGTAACTGAGGACTGGAAACCAGTCACTATGTTCTGGCATTCCTCACCAATCTGAGAAATGGGCTTTGTCAAACACACACACATGCGCAGTGTTAAACAGACTGACAGGAAGAGGAATTTGGGGCATTTGGGGAGTTGTGCTAATTTCTATTCTTGCCAAGGATCAGATGAGAGGATTGACACCTTCCTCACATCTGTGCATTCAGTGTAAATCTGGAGCCAACAGCTGGTTAGCTTAGCTTAGCATCAGGACTGGACTCACCGGCCTGGCTCTGTCCAAAGATAACTAAATCATCCCACCAGCACCTCTACAGCTTACTGTTATATATTGGCCATGAAAAGAACAAAAACCAAAGTGTTAGCACAACAGTTTTAGCTACATGGGGGTTATATGAGGGGCTTTTTTGGCTGGGTTTCAGAGGCAGCCATTAAGAAAACACAACTTTCTTCAGATGCTAAATCTAAAAGATTCCAGTAGGTCCGGACCTGTTTTCTTGTGAAATAAACCAAGTCTTGAACGTGACATATTTCCAGAGGCACAATGGAGTCATGATATGCTCAGGGTCTAAGCTTTCAATGCAGTTTCCATACAGGCTGCTGGAAATACACACTATCCCACCACAGAGGCCCCTGCTGCCCCATTCATTGCCCCGACCATGAAAGAGTCCATTTAAAGTCTCAGAGGCTGGACATGACCTGAGTTTACTGTCTAGGGTGTATTAGCCTTCCCTCTGTGCCCAGTCAGGGAATACGCAGGCCATATGGACTTGATGAGGACTGTAGGACCCTGTTGAAGGAGGAGATCCTCTAAACCTCTAGAAGACATATTTTCCTTAAACATCCAGAATTATTTAGTTTGTATTATTTAAGAGTTTATTTTGATTTGTTCGTACCATATCAGTTCAAATGCTGCAAACTTAAGAAAAAGACTTTTTGACAGTGTGTTTTAAAATTAGTTAATCCCTCAAACTCACAAACAGAACTGGATGTGTGTAGCTGCTTTTTTTTTATCTGAGGCTGGAACCTAACTGGAAAGTATTTCTGTGGACAAACTTAGGGATGAGATGACACATTGGAGAGACATGAGTAAAACTTTGAGTGTTGACCTTATTTCTTAAACAAACCATTTTGAACAACCAGGTGGGAAACTGTGTCTGGAAGCTCACCTTCAGTATGAAAGTGGTGTTTCTTTAACGCATTCCTGAGCAAGATGAATTCAGAACAAATTTAGAGCGCTGAGATTTTTTCCTTTATTTTTCTTTCCATTTATTCCACTTTCTGTTGACCTAACTACCTTTATTGACCTGGGAGGTGAAATGTTTGTGTAAAGAAGTTGTTTAATGTGGAAGGTGTAACACAAGCAGGGCTCATATTATCTATCCATGTTCCACCTCCGACCCAGCTTCCCCAGCCCAACCAGCAGGAGACACATGTGGTGACATGGAATGATCCTCGTCTACAAGTAATACTTTTCACATAATTGATGTTACGGATGTTACTTAGGTGAGCATTTCATGAACATTTAAAGCTGCTCTAATCTAATTTTATTAACACTTGGTCAAAGAGTATGTGTAATAAAGGTGGTGCCACTCTTAGGGACAAAGCCACAGAGTATCATCACCTGATTCTGCAGTTTCTCACAGCCCTAAAGAGGTGGTTTTGGTTTTACAGCCTGCAGCTTTAATCTACTGTTTTGGTTCACTCTTGCTGCCATCATTAGCTTCATTTTCAGCAGCAGCAGGTAACTGTTTCTCAGCAAAGAAAAGAGCTCAAAGTTAGAGCCAGATATTTTCATCAGGAGGTGGTGGAGGCCAAAACAGAGCTAGAATCATATTAACCTGGTGAACAGAAACATGAAATTTCCAATTCCAATTCCAACCGATGTCATATCTCCAAGTCATAACTAGCTTGCTGCTAAAGTCTTACCAGTTAGGTTTCTTAACACCCAATATTGTACGAAAAAAACACCCCAAACAACCAGATAAAGGACAATATATGGCTTAAGATCACACAACAGCTTGCTAATGTTATATGTCGGTCACACAGTGGGACCAGCCACAACAGCTAGCATTAGCATCAGATTTGCTCCTATTAGTTTATGCACTGTGTAGTAACAATGTCCCTTTACATTCTTGATCTGGATCACTTTTCTTGTGTGGAGTGGCCACAGGCATTAGCTAGGAAGAAACTTGTTTTTAAGAAAATAGAAAAGGTCACACAGATGTTCCAATAATGTAAATGTTGTACATAAATATAGTATATCTGTGCACCCAGGGCAACAAAGATGCAAAGCTTGTGTTTCTCTGGAAGTGCAGTGTGCCAAAGATTGACAAAATGAAAAGAAACTGATCTCACATTCTCACAGGTTGCCTTACAAATAAAGCACGTTGTTTTAAATTGTGCACTAACATTTCTCCGATAAACTTAAGTCCGTTTTTTTTTTTTAATGAAATATCAAGAAGCTGCTGAGCTTCAGTAAAAGCCCACTGACTAGAGTATGACTATGAACATAATGTCTTGCTGACAGAATCATTACCTCAGCTTGCCGACAGAGGCAGTAACAGACTTTCATCTATCACTCTGCACTATTCTACTCCTGTACTCCACAGTCCAACCCCTTTCCCTTCAACTCTTTCATTAGACTGATATGTAGGCTGTCACTGTCAGCCTCCTCTGGCATGGCAGACATCATGTTTGTCGTGAAAGTGTTAAAATTTTAAGATTTTATTGGTACAATATATCAGCTTTAAACCACCAAATATTGCTTTCAGCCCATATAATAGGAACAGACTCAGACCCAGCTTATTTCCCCCCTCTCTCTCCTGTTAACACATTCCCCAACAGCATCTCTCTCTCTTTTCCTCTCCCTCAGTCTGATGCGTTACGTCGGAGGGAGGAAGGAGGATCGAGTGTCTACCGTTCCTCCCATCACCTGTGAAATTTCAGAGCCAGGCCACGGTGAAAGGGGGTATTGTGTCCCCCTGATGAGGAATGCCCTTGCGTCGCTCCTCAAAGAAAAGGTCTCATTTGGCCAGGAATTTGGAGGCATCTCGAGAAGTGTAGGGGAGATTTTCTTGGGGGGTGGGGATGGGAAGCTGAGGGCCTTCATAAGCCTGGACAGGAGAAGTTCTTCAACTGGTACTGATACTGGCAGATAAGAGAAACCACAGTGTTAGGAGTGATGCATGTTCCACTTTTTGATCCCTTATAATCTCCATGTATTATCAATGAACAATCGGACTATTTTCATGTAGAAGAAAGGCCAGTTACAGAAGATATTTTTCAATTAGCCTAAAACTTATCACAGAATACAGTATGATACGATATTGTGGTTGAAGAGGGAAACCAACACACAGTAGCTGGACAGATTAGATCCATTACTGCTGCTGCAGCTGTTATTTCATATGGCGAGGCTGACACCTGCTGGTGAAAATTATCAACTAACTTATCATGTGTAGGGCTGTTAACTGGAGTATATTACATAGTGCTAAGCTTTATATTGCTTCACAGTGTTCATTATAAATGACATTAACATCACTAACAAAAATACCTTAATTGACACTTCTAAATAATATTAATAATTAGAGTTAATATCTCTATAGCATGGTTTTATACTCTCTGACCACTGGAGATAATTATTTAATGTTCCTATCTTCCTATCTGATTGCCTCAGTTTGGTTAATGTATTCTGAATGTACTCACAACTTGATAAATTGTATGTGTTGCTGTTCCTCTGTGTGGCCACTAGAGAGCAGATATTTTTTACACTCAGCTCCACTGTCATATATGCAGAGTGCCCCAGGAATGAGTCCTAAGTAGCCCTGAGGAAAATGCTAAGTTAACGTTTAGATAACTGTGAAGTATTGTTTAAAAGACAGGTTGTTATATTTAGGGTACGGGTAATTGGGTTATTCACACCTGTGCTTTTCCTACTGTGCCACGTCTAAATGTCTTCCATGGGGGGAAAAAAAGCATGTTAAGTAAAACAACATCTCAAAATCAAATTTGACTCACCAGTCTCATTTTATTCTTCGGTTCAAATGCTTCAAAGTCTGCGTGCTAGATTGAACCATTGTTCTGAGTAGAGTTTCACTCCAGCCCAGAGGTGGCGCAAATGAGCACTGTTAGCTGTCATCCGCCCGGAATTAGAGTTAGACGAAGAAGAGGAGGGCGGAAGTGGAAATGTTTACTGAATGTAGCCGGCAGATATGCTACAAAACATTTCACTTGAACTTTGAATTATTTGCTTAAACACGACGTGTGTATATTTGTCGCTGTATTTAACGTATCGGAGTCAGAAGATGATTTAAAGTTAGAAAGAGAAAATTAAAAAGGTAAGGCCAACTTGGGAATTTGCTCCAAGTTAGCTTTTTTTTTTAGCACTATGCTAATGTTGATGCTAGCCCAGTGTAGCTGCAGCACGGTTCTGTGTTCAAAGAAAGGTTAATTTAACTCTGCCTTGCTGTTTGAAAATCTTACACGTCTCGTAGAGCATGACTTCAGATATTTAAAACATCTTTAGGATTTGTTCTTTAATTCGGCAGCGCTCATTTTAAAAATTGTACGATTTACAACAAGTTAACGGTAATAACGTGTAAGAATGACTGCACACTTCTTATTATCCTTGTGCTGATAATGTTTCAAATATTTATCCCACCTCGTTTGCGTCGGGGATCGAACAAGACAGTGTCACCAACGATTAAAAATTGAGTTTGAGCTTAGTACTCATGGCAGGATTGTTGTATTCGTTTGTATTAAATTGAAAGAGGCTTCAAATTTCTGGTTTGCTGAGTTGTCTGTAATCTGTTTAACTGTGGGATCTTTCTGCCTGCTGTCCTACAGGAAGATGGACAAGAATGAGGACCTGGTCCAAACAGGCGCCCATAAAACTCTGCTTATTCGCCACCTACCAGCTGAGCTCAGCCGGGATGAGAAAGAAGACCTCTTAAAGTATTTTGGAGCTGAGTCTGTCAGGGTCTTCTCGAACACGGGTCGTTTGGTAGGTTGTGCCTCACTCACACCTAGTGAGCCTTTACCTCTTGAAATTCATTTTAGTTGCTGTCCATTCTGAGCAGACTTTTTCATTTCCACAGAAACACGCAGCCTTTGCAAGCTTTAAAAGTGAGAAGTTAGCAGCAAAAGTAAGTTATTCATATAGTGTCTGTAGTTTTATGACACTTTAGAAAAGCTTTGCTTGCAAACGATCAAGCTAAGTTTCGTAGACGTCATCTAATTATATCTAAATCTGTCTTGTATGATGTTTAATCCCCATTATATCTGTTTTAGGCTCTGAGCAGGCTCCATCAGTTAGAGATTCTTGGTCGCACACTGGTTGTTGAGTTTGCAAAAGGCGAAGATCATGTGACCGTATTAAAGGACCCACCAGTGTCAGACAGGTAAGATGCTGCAATATCATGAATTGAGACACACTTGATCTGCACATACTGTCGTATCAGAAAAGATACTTTCGTACCTCATGTATGGGCTTCTAACCTGTGAGATAGAGCCAGATATTGGTGTCAGTTGTGCAGATTAAAGATCATCTTGTATGTGCTCCACAGACCAGAAATGATTTTCCACAAAGGGATTTTATTAGCAAATGATATTTAATCAGATTGACCTGACCAAAGTGAAATTTAAACATGCTGTGAAGTGAAATCTATACATAGTAATTATTCTCATCACCCAGTACCAATCAAGAGTAGGAGCTGCAGTTGAACCCCTCTTGTAACATGTTTACTTTTGTTCCTACAGTGGTAAACGTGACAGGAAAGAGGAAAAGAAACAAGAGACCAAGCAGCCAAATATTCCCCTCATTGAGACGGGCATTGCACCTGGCCTTGGGTGAGTGTTGAATGTATATCCATAAGCAGATTTTGAAAGCGCTGATATGATATGAGCAAATCTTGATGTGCTGATTCTGAATTGCTGAATGGGAAAGGGCATTCTGTTTTTATGATTTGTTGTTTGGCTGTTAGATTTGTAAGGTCACTTGCACAAAGGTCACTGACATTTAAATGCCTCAGTTGTACACAGCAGGTGGGTTTGTGTGTGTTATACTTGAAGGAATATTTAGCCCCCAAAGGATCATCAGCCTGTTATGTTGAATATGTGAAGAAAACAGTTTCTCACATGCCTCTAGTGAACGATGAATCCAAATCAGAGAAAATTTTTGATGAATTTGAGTAAACGGGGTCTGTTTTTCACAACAAAAAGCTATATCACAACATCCAACATCCAACATCCAAACTCTCACACAGCTCATGCAGTATGATCCAAGTTTAGTCCTGTGCGCAGTACTTCCCAAACAGATAGCCCTTTCAAACAGGATACAGAACTGAAAGTGAAATTTAAATATGCTCTCTTCAGTGCTAGACTCCATTGACAAAAACAGTATTACTTCGCTGAACATGGGAGCTGCTGCTTGACCACTGCCTCAGTTGGGAGTTTGTTTGCGTTACTGTGCGACTTGGGTGTTTTAAAGGGTTAGTTCAGATTCACCAAGGTCAGATGATAACACAGGCTACCAATCAAGGCAGTGGTAGACCAGCGGCTTCCTTGTCCCTGAGCATATGACTGGATACATGAGACTTGGATTATACTGCAGGAGTTGTGTGAGAGTTTGTAAACTAATGTTTAGTTTAGATAGTTTTGGTGTTGTTACACAATCGCCTGTGACTTAAATTCCTCAAGAATTTTTTCCATCTTTAAATTCTTCATTCACTGGAGACTTGCAAGAAAAAGTTTTCTTCTGGAATTCAATGAAACACAGGGTGTGTAATTGATACACAAATAGTCATCTTGGGAGCGAAGTATTACTTTAAGACATAATGTTGAATTTTAGTATTTGTTCTTATCCTTTCTTGTTAGGTTAAAACAAACAATATTATTACATTCTACCCTTTGTGACAGCTCCCATTTCCAATTACCAAGTCATTACCCACCCAAATGATACCACATACAATTAAATATGCATGAATGACACATGCTGTCCAAACCTGGTGTTGTCAGTATATGTGTGTGGAGGAGGCAGCCTGGAGGCTAGCTGACAGTAAACCTGGATGAGAATCTGAGAGCAGTAGTCAGGAGCTGTCAGTGGCCTTGTGTCCAATTAGATGGTCAGGCCGCCATTGAGCGCCTGACAGGCCGTCTGTCCTGCCAGTTGGTGGGACCAGGTGGTCTTTGATACCTCTCGCTCCAGTACTGACAGTCTATCCTGCCTTGTGCTAAAATAAAATCTGGATCAGCCAGTAGTGTTCACCACATCATGATACAATTCAGTTTGCTTGCTTGATTATGCATTTGTAGCATGGATCAATACCACACTGATTGTTTATCGGAAGCCCATAATTGGAAACAAATCTAATGAGATATCTTGATTGAATTCCATACAAGTCTCTGCAAATATATTTTTCATTCTTTGTATTAGAGAGTTCTGTTGTACTAAAGTTAAAATACTACTGAGAGACTTTTATATTCAGGCAAGAAAGAATATATTTAGGGACAAAACAAAGAAGCAAATCTTGATGTCTGAAAGTTACATTGTTCCTAATGAAAAAAGCTTGATTTTAATAAATGTTTTCATTTGGATGTAGTGATTCATTTATTACATTAATGTATCAGTTATAAAATTATGCAGACTTTGCTCCATCGATCTGTTAAAACAACATAATATTTTCAGGGAGGGTTTGTTTCTGTGTCATTATGCTGCCGATGAATGTTTGCAACACTACAGTGAAAGGTCTAGGGCTGCCCCCAGCTAAGAATTTTCCTTGTCGATCAATAGTCATCATTTAGGGCCATTAGTCGACTAGTCGCCTGCATGTTTACGATATTAATGTAATTATTAAATGATATATTTTGGGCGGGGCAACACAATGGTTTGAGTTGAAGGTGTGAGAAAGAATAGTATCAGTAACAATGTTAACACTGTGCTACATTACAGAGAAATACAAAACCGTACTAATGAACCTTCATTAATATAGGCCTATATTTTATCTACAAGTGCACGTCACACACTGAGCGAGCCGCCTGTTAATGACGCTGTGGGCTAATGGGCATGTAGCTAGTTCCATGTTTCACATGATACGTCATGTTCGTAGTCGACCACTGAAGATGAGTTTACATATCACCTTGGGTTCGTCCTTCACCTTCTCAAAATGATCCCACACTTTGGATTTCCTGCCCGACATGTTATTAACTAGCCTGTGGAATAACCGCAGGTACCAGCCCTGGAAATTAGAGGCCGTCTACATGCCGCATCTTTAACCACCTGGAAAATGGTCGGACACGTTTGTTTTCTTTTCTTCCTTTTTTTTCTGCAACTAAGCAACAATGAAATCTTGCCGACTAATGACCTTTCTGGTCGACTAACATATGGTCGACCATTAGGGGGCAGCCCTAGAAACTTTGCAAAACTACATTGAAGTACTGTAACTTCAGTACTGGGAACACTGCTAATGTATACAACCACCCCTTAAGGCTACCCAGCATTTCCAACAGTGAACAAGCAACAGTGGAAATTGTAGCCTGTCTGCTTAGCTAGTATCAGTTTTACTACCTTATTAGGGAATTGATAATATTAAAAAAACACAAAATCATGGTCTATATGAGGGATAGGCTGATGGGGTCAATGACAGTGTCATTGTGCAATAGTCCACCTTCCACCTTGTCTTCCCCTCTCACTGTCACTCTGTCAAACACCACGCACTGCGCATCACTCTGTCCTTGTCTTAGTCCTCAGCCCTGACAGTTGAGCTACTATAATGCATAAAGTTGGTCGGCTTGGGATTTGGTGGTTGGTTAATGCATTCTTTTGTGGGTTAGGTGGTGCAGATTGGTGCTAACAACAGTATAATCGTCAATCAATTATATATGACAATGTTCACAGCGATGTTTCACTGTGGACATTGTCATATACCTGTTTAGTAGACATTGCCCAACCCTGGTCTATACAATTTTATGTCACAAAATGGATATATATAGTGTTTATGTATAAGGTTTCTGGAAAAATCCATTGAGAATTTGTTCATGAATTCCATAAATGGACAGGATCCAGTGATGTAAAATACCTGACAAATCAAGGTATACCATCAAGTTACAATGATTTGTAACATTGCCCGTAACAGCCTCGTCTTCTAATACATTTCTTCAATAAACTGATTTCAGAAGTGTATTGTTTATCTCCCTGATCCTCAGTTACATGCTAATTCCAGAACTGAACTATATATTGGCCAGTTCCTTCTTCTCCATCCCAGCAGTACTGCTAACAGATTTCTTTGTCATCTTGCCAAGTGGCAGATTAAACAACATACACTGTACCCCACCTTAAGTCTTTGTTTATTAGGCCTCAGTAGATTTAGATTTGTTCTCTTGTGCCGTGCCGAGTCTTGGCTTATAAAAGTTATTATTACACGAGGACAAGCTTTGGTGCTGACATGGCTTGCTGGTCCCAACGTCCCTTAATGGCTGGGTTTCACATTTTGTTGGCTGAGTGCTTGTCATCTAAAGAATAAGCTGCCTCGCTAAAGCTCACCGGCTGGACCACATATTCATGTGTCTCCATTATTTTGACATATTTTGTGAGTTGTTAAGTGAGGAGGATATTGTGTTTTAGGCAGTGAGTCGCAGCTACACAGTTTCTTTTTAAAGTAATTTTGTTTTTTCCTCTTACTCCTTCTCCACAGGTTGAAATTTCAATTGAATCCCTCTTTGAAATATTTATACCCACCACCTTCTAATGGCATTCTGACAAATATAACACATGCCCTCATCAGTGTGCCAAAGTTTTATGTTCAAGTGAGTAAATACTGCTTCTTCTACATCACTTTATTCTTTGTCCAATACCTGCACAGCTTTGATATGCATATGCTGGTCATCTGTGTGTATTGTGTTTGTATTTTTGGATCTTTTCATATTGTCCCTGTATTTCCTTTTTTGGAAAGTGGGAATTTGTACAAAAAAATGCAAATGTGACAACATTTCTAGCCTTCAGATTCATATTGTAAAATGGAAATATGAATATCCCAGAGGTTTTTGAACTGCATCCAACCTCTTAAAGATCAAACAGCAAACATTTGCCTTTTAAATTTCAATTTGGGGAGCAAGTATTAATAATAAACCATAAGTGGGAGGCATGAGTTATGGGTTTAACATTTCCCTGGGAGCCGTGCTGCCTTGATTTTCATCGCTGCTACTTCCAGCGTTGGCGTCTTGGTGGTGCTAGTGCGTTGCAGAGGAGCTGCCTTCATGCTCAGCCTCACCGCTGGTATCTCACTTCAGCCTCAATCTCACCTTGATCCTTGTATTTTAAATGAAAATGCAAAAGCCTTGCAATCTGTTTTACATATGGAGCTCGAGTTACAGGCTGCCTGTTTGAGAGAGGCAGTATATTTATATTACCAGCTCCCAGTCAGCTTTTGGTACGAATCTTTAGATACAACCATCACTATTCTGATACCCATATCTCCATTATACAGGTACTACATCTGATGAACAAGATGAATTTACCATGTCCGTTTGGCCCGGTCACTGCCAGACCCCCTATGGTAAGCTTGTAAATACTGTTGGATTAAGAAAAACAGGCAAATGCCTGAATAGTTTGGTTTGGATTTAAGTAGTTTGATGTAAAACAAGAAAACTGGTGTTATATAGAGGGGCAGTATTTAGGGGAAGATGTATACAAGGATGGAACTCAGCTATTGAGGTTAACCAGCTCCCAGCATTAGAGGACTCTCAACAATTAGTGGCTTATTGATTTAGTAACACTCTGGGGTTTTGGTGACTCCATTTCTGTGCCACTAACCATCTTTTCATTTACTGAAATCAGTGCAGATGTTTTGCTTAATATTAAGTGTTAAAATAGACATTTAATTTTGTGTGTGAGCATTAGGACTGTGTGCAAGTACATGGGAAACCCTGAGTACTGAAGGCGGACAGTGGACAAGCTTGTATTCTGGCATGTATTTAAGTCTAAAATTGTGCATGTATAGATATTGCTCTTTTTGAAGGGAGGTTGAAAATGCCAGTTAACCCTTTGAGACCCTCCATAGATCAATTTTTGTAAGACAGTAGGTCAACAGTAGATGCCACACAGAGGTGGTGAAAGCAGGGATTGTTAGAACATTATGGTGAAAGTATATGATGACCATTTGCAGGCTTACTTATGCCTCATAAGTTGTTGCAGCATTTTTTTGGTTGATACCATTTGTTACACAGATTTGGTACAAACGTAATTGTTAATCACCACTCAAGGATTGATAAGTCGTCAAAAATCCCTCCAAAATACCACATTATGACACCAAAACCTTGAGACACACCACAGTAAAATCCATGCTTTGATTTTGAGTAAAAAACTTAAGACATTTGGAGTTTACTGTAAGAACTGCATTTTTCAGTGAGTGGCTGGTGATACTTGCTCTGAATGCCCAAGGTCTCTAGTTTGTGGTTGTTAAGTGCGATGCAGCTATGATTATTCAAGAGGTCAAAATAGGCCATTAGAGAGGTCAAGTTTCTCAGAGGGTTGACGGAAAAATGTCTTATCAACAGTACATTTGCTCGTTCCAGCTTTTCAAGGGGAAGATTTACTGTTTTGCTTTGTCTTGCATGAGTGTAAAATAACTTGTCTGCTGCTTTTCTGACAAAATAAGCAATTTTAAGATGTCACCTTGGGCTCTTAGAAATTGTGATGAGCACTTTTCACAAATTTTCAGCAGTTCATTAACCAAATGATTCCTTTAGGAAATAATTATCAAATTAATGGATAAATTATCGTCAGATACAGTTCTGTAAACTACACCACTCACCACAGTCATTTATTATTGGTGTGGGTAATATTTGAACACTTTGCTAAGTCTCAAAACACCTGATATCAATTCTCCCTGCTGTGATAATAAACATGTGGCAGCCATGCCTTAATACTTCTATCACTTCTGCTCTCTGCAAACCAGTTAATCTTTACCAGGTACCTTTGCAAAGACCATACTTGTGAAACCTGTCAGAGGAACCCAGGGGCATTTGTAAGCTAAGCCATGTTTTTTTTGTCTCCTGCAGTTTGAGCTGCTGCCTCCTGCACCACCCATCCCCATGCCTCCTCCCTTCCCTCCTGACTACCCACCTTTACCACAGGAGGAGATGGAGCTGTCCAGTGGAGAGGAGTCTGAGTATGAAAGTGGGGATGAAGAAGACAAGGAGAGGTGAGGAGCTGTTAGAGGGGAGTCGTCACTGCGTAAAAATTTTCATGAGAACAAAGACTTGACTTCCATTTTGTTTTGCGTCATGTTTCCGCTGCCACTCGATCCAGTGTGTTAATGTATCATTCAGAAGTAATAATGTTTCAAGAAGCACAAGTGGCTTGAAGGGAAACGTCTTTAAATTCCAATGGGTGGGCAATTTTTTGTCGAAGGTAGACATTTTTTCCCTTATTCCCTATGCTTGCTTTATTTCAGGATTGTTCGTCTGATGGGCCTGGTCAACCAAGCGTGCAAGAGACCCTTGAGACCAAAAACAGCTTCAAAGAGAAAGAAACCCAAGATCAAGGATCTACTCTATGCTCCCAAACCAGACTCTCAGAGGTACGCCAAAGGCACTCATGCATGTCACAGTCCTCAAGCACAGACAGTATTCATAGGCAGCTAAAAAAGGAGGACAAAAACCTCCAGACAATAAGTCTTCCTCATAAAGACAGCCTTTTGTGGCTCAGAGACTTATTGTTTCAGCACCACACATGCACACACTCCCTTAATGACGGACCACAAACTCTGTTTCTAAACTATAAATACACACACCCCTCAGTGTCTCCAGGCTGCATGTTTGTGGTCTGGGAAATATCTCTGGTTGACCAGAACAAAATATCCCAGCCCTTAAGCCGCTCAGGAGCCAGGTTTATTGTGGGTACTTTTTAGAGGCTGCTGTTGAGGGGGAGTTGTGATTGTCTCTTCCGTACTCAGTGCTCCGATGCTGCAGCCATCCGATGTGTTTGAGCAGCCCCACCCCGCCGGCCACAGGAAAATTGAATTCCACATTTCGGTTCCAGAGGTGGCAGCCATAGTGGAAGGAAGTGGGCCGGGTCAGCCTGATGAAGAAGGCAAAGGTAAAAGCTCCCTAGTTTGACCTTAGATACTCATTTCCTGCAGCTTGTGATTTTATGTAGTCTATTGATCTTTTTTTTAATTAATTAATTTTGATGACAGAGAAAAATGTCCATCCCAATTTCCCAGAGCCCGAGGTGATGTGTTTGAAGTTCTTGCTTTGACTGACCAGCAGTTCAAAACCCCAAAAATACTTCAATAGTTCATAATGATTTAAAACAGAGAGAAGCAGCAACATTTCACATTTAATGCTGCCGTCGGCAGTTTAATTTTGGCGTAAGTAGACAAAAATCCAATCGTAAACTTTGAGCATATTGTAATTTAGTGGTCTTTCGGACGTTCGCTTGGCTCACTGCTGATCAAGTATGAACCAAGATTATGTTACTGCATTGCCAATTTCTCACCTCAGATGTTTTCAGAAACATATTTTAGTGTACTGTTTAGCTGTAAAATGAGAGTTTGTGACCCGACCACCTGGTTGAAAACAGTCAAGCCAAAAGTAAAGCATCAGCTTTACCAGCCTGAGCAAACTTTCTCATTTTACAGTTAAACAGTACGCTAAAATATGTTTCTGAAAACATTTGAGGTAAGAAAAAGGCAATGCAGTAACACAATGTTGATTCATATTTGATGAGCACTGCCTAGTTTGACAGTTTGATTGCAGTTCATGAGCAGTGATTGACATGATTGAAGCTGCATCAGACTCCTCGGCTCTGATTGGTTGTTAAGTATTATAATTCACCTGACTGCTGGCCTATTTCCTGAATTAATCCATTAATTGCTTGGTTTATTCAAAGTCAGAAAATAGTGGAAAAACACACATTTGAAAAATGTGCTTACATATTTATTTGATTATCAATATAGGTTCCAATTAATTTCTTGTCGACTGATTTATGGATTAATTTACTCAAAGTTTCAGCTGCAATTTCAAATAACGTCCACTGTTTCCTTATCTGTTACTGATTATATGCATCTTGGGAAGGAACTTGCACAAAGAAGCAACAAAAAGGCTTCTTTTACAGTTGGCTAGTAAAAGTAAATCAGACCAGGACTATAGTCTGCACATACATTGGAGGATCTATATAAAAAGTGCACTGTATCGTCTCTTTTGAGCCAGAAAGGTACCGTAAGGATTTGATTATTACTATACATCATGTTTATTATCACTTTGAAGCAGGAGAGGGTTTGATACTCCTATTGACATAAGTTAAAGCCCTTACCATGGGTGAAGTCAGAGCCAAGTGTTACACAGCAGTATATCACAGCAGAAACTCGCACCAAAAAGGTTTTACCATTATCTGTATGAGGAAAATGTCATTGGGGGCACAGTCTGTGTTACTTGTCAGCTGTGCAGTTCCCTGTTTGCCTTATCTCCCTTCTCTCTAGCTACAACTTCACTCCCTGGCAAGCCCCTGAGAAGTAAAATAGATCTCAAAGTCAAACACAAAAGATTTCCTAAAGGCAGGGGAAAGATAAACTATGACAGGTGGCTTTTTGGATTAGTCTTGTTTTGGGGAAGGGGTGTGTGTGTGTGTGATCCGATAAACAAGCTATTTAAATGGAAAGGGGAGGTGGGGGACAGATAAGGAGGAGGATAATTTTGAAAGCAGTGATCTAGTTCTCTGCCGAGAGTGTATCAGAAAAGCTCCCCAGCACTTCTTGCTCCAGTGCACACACACATACACCTTATGTGGATGACAAGCTTTTTTTTTTTCTTCCCCCTCCTCGGATTTGTACAGGCTCACTGCTCTTAGTAATTCCATCTACAACGTGTGTGTGCGCATGCATGCTCCTCAAAAGTCTGTCAAGAGTTATCCTTCCCACTGCCTTTCAAACTCATGTTTGCAAAACAGGAATGGATTTTGATTTGATTACAGTTCTTTATTTGACATAGACTGAATGTGCTTACGCCTCACTCTCGAGACCGTCTTCTTTCAATTATCAGCGCAACCAATTTCACCCAAACATTTCTGCCAAAGGACAGCGTTTATCGTATTAAACCCTGACAAAGAAATTATTTTCAACTCAATCAGTTTATAATGATGCCACGGTTAGAAATTTTAAACATCAACATGTTAAACTAATTGTGACCAAGAGGATTTGCTTCCACTCTCCCATCCTGAGCTTGTTTGGTTTACTGAAGAGGATAAACATTGTGGAAGTGATTACTTCACCATCTGCTATTGTTAGACACTTTGAAAACTTCCATCTGTATTTGTGCTGGAGGGAGAGTGTCCTCTCCCTGTTTTTTTTTTTTTGTTTTTTTTTAATCATAAAGCAATCCAGCAACTTAGCACACATAATTTGAAATACCGCCAAACTGCTGCCAATGTTGTTGCCAAAATACATGTAACAGTTTGATAAACTGTTTTTAATGTGGTCCATGAAATTCCTTTAACAAACTATGTGTACCCCTTTCAGACGTGGACGAAAGGGAGCTTGCCCCCAGCAGCAGTCAGGAGGTGGCAGAGGCTGAAGGTTTTGGGAAGCTTTACCCCAGCACCCAGGCGTTACAACAGCAAGAGGAAGACAGCGACGACGATGATGATGTCCCCAAAGATGTCATCTCCAGAAAGGAGCTGGAGAAAGGACGACTATCAAGAGATGGTAAACAGGATCTTTTTAAGCAGCATGGAGGCTCAGTGGTTAGTACTGAGTTTTCATGCATCCACCATTTTTTGTGTGGATGTACTGTAAGGGCTTCCATTTACTCCCACCCTAAAGATATGGATGTTAGCAGCAATGACCGACTAGCACTTCTGTTCTGCGTCTTTGTGAGAGGAAATATAACTCCATACCAGCAGGTGGCGGTAGTCTGAATTCATCATTAAAACTGGAAAACCTGAAGACTGACAGGACGGATTCAAGATGCTAGTTAACCAGTTAGCAACAGAACCGAGTGTTAAAAGAACAAAGGATATTTATAGCGCGCTGGCAAACAAAAAATTCAAACCTAACATAACCAGTTTGTATCGAACTCACGTCCTTTAGCCGTTTCCTCACTTTTGTTTCTCTTCTCATGCACTGAGCTGATCTGCCAATCAGAGTCATTTCATACACCAATGGGTGCCACCGTCTTTGATGCCAGTAAAACATGCTGAATCAGCTGGAAAAAATAGGGCCAACTAGTGGCAACGATGCGGAGCACACCGCAAAACTAGGGCAACACTTGCTCACCGACAGCCTGACATTGACCAACAGTGGACTGTCAGCTTGGTGTGTCAGGGCCGGAGGTAAAAAAAAAAAAAAAACATCTTAGATTTTAATTTCTTAAAATTGAGGGAAACACTGAATAACATAAGGAAATAATGATTAGACATTTCTGTTTAACATAAACAAACGTTTTATTTTGATGCTGTGCAGTGCAGATTGATACCGTGCAACAGCAACCATGTCAACTTAAAAAGAAAATAATTTTAATAATGAAAATAATAATAATAACTTTATTTGTGGAGCACTTTTCAGGCCGAAAGCACAAAGTATTTTCCAAGGTGCAGAAAATACAAAACAAAAGTGATACTACTAAAACATAAGAATATACATACACCTACACCAACATATACACTTAAAGACATGGCTGCAAATGCCAGTTTTCTTTTAATCACATTCTTCTTCTCTCCTCACAAATCCTAGTCTGTGTAGAAGTGATGCAGGGAGAATGGAGGCAGCAACAGTGGTTTGTTTGAAATGCATATTAGAGAAATTTGGCAGTTAGTTTGAGCAGTAAGAACCGTCATGGCTGAAGAAAATAGACTAGTGCCAACTGCAGAGAATCAAACTTGACTAGAGAATCTGAGAGATCCCTCAGAGAAAGAAGAGCGAGTGCTAAAAAGTTAAACATCAGCATTACCTTTGTTAGATTATAATCACCCCAAGATGACGAGGACCGAGGAGAGTTGTAAAATAGTTGTTTGGCTTTTGGAATTGCAAATCCTGCTGTTGATAATTAGCTGCTGCCTGTCTTTAGTGCCTTGTTATAGTTGGACAGAGCCCAGTGCAGAGTGCAAAACATCAAAGCAGTGACCACTCGTTACCAGCGGTCTCACCAAAAACAGTTGTGGATTATTACCTCTGGCCACATTCAGACAGGATCACAAAGCAGAGTGGAATCCTAGTAATCTTAATATGATCATTTGTATTGATTAAGTGTCGTCTGAATCTGGTATGTGTGTAAATGACCTCAGGTGAAATTGTGTTCAAACCAACATGACTGAGATTGTTGGTCAATATTTAACTAAGATTGTCAGTCAGTTCCTTTGTTTTTTCTCTCTCCGTTCCTAAAGTGAAGGATTGTCAATAGAGAGACCCTTGAATTGGATAAAACTGCGCTGCGATTTTAGTCACAAGGTTAAGCTGCTTTAATCAATATTTAATTTTAACAATGGATCAAATTACTGTGACTGTGTAAGGGATTTCTCCTAGTGACAAACCAAAGGGAATTATTGTCCCACTTTGCAGTTCCCCTCAGCCTTACAGAGCATTTTAGCATCTTTCAGCACATTTTTTGTGTTGTTTTATTGCTCCCAATTTAACCCCTTGAATCATCAGATCATTGAGAGCCTTGTATGTGATTAAAATAACTTTAAAATGGATTCTAGTGCAGGGAGGCCAAAATAGGTGTGATGTGTGAGGATCGTTTTGCTTCGGTCAAAAGTCTAGCTGTTGAATTATGAACAATTTGGAGCTGATTTATAGCTCGATTGTTTCGGCAGTGAATGTTTTTCGGAGTGAATGTTGGACTGACATTCCTTTATTGACCAGAAACACCACTCAACCTTAAGGTTGCAATGTTGCAATGATATACCTGTTCTAAGGTATACCTTAGCGTGAAAGTTGGTGGTTATCACACCGTGTGCATTTGCTTTTCTACGGTATTGAAAATAATGTAACTGGATGAAGAATCTTCTTTCAAAAGGGAGACTTTTTACACATACTCTAATTTTAAAAAGTAGTTTGGTTTTTTTTTGTTTTTTTTGTTTTTTTGCTGAAAAAAAACCCCTTCTTTTTTTAATTTTTTATGGCTCATCGTGACTGATAGTATTAATAATTCTGGAATACCGCAATGTTTTCTGAGACAGTTATCATACCGCGAAAATCTCACACTGTTGCGACCCTACTCAGCATGACTGTAAATGTTATTTCATGTCTACTAAATGTCCAAACAGGCAACATTGTGTTAACTGGCTTGCATTACTAACTTAAAGGGTGATATCAGTGGTGTGTTTCCTGATGATAGCAGAAAAAATCAGTTAATGCAGGTTTAAGCATGTTAAAGGGAAGGGTTTAACTTCGTGTGACGACGATGGAAAAGTGAAGATATTCCACCTCTTTAAATGCAACCATTAAAAGCCCCTCCACAATTGATATTAATATCTATACATCCATTAACATTAATATTCAGCCTGTTAGAGCAGTATTAATGAGTAACTGCAGTTACATTTGCAGCTGCATTTTTATGAAAACACCCAGTTTGAATAGTGCTTTGGTTCTTAAATTTAATCTCTGAACTCTTCACCACGTAAATTCACATTACAGGACAGTTGTAGTTTTCTATAATGCGAGTCTGAGAACAAATCTGGAAGTGTACATGTGGAAACAATTTAACTTTCTCCACATTTACAGTTTCAGGCAATCAGAATTTGTTTTCCTGACACGCAGCTTATAAGATTCAAATTAGTATTTTACGTCATAGTTTCTGTACTTGCGTGCGTGACTAGTGTTAAGTGTAATTCTTTGTTCTCCGTCCCACTGACACACAATGTTCAGGCATGTTTCCCATACAGATATGCTACACACTAGCTGAGGAATGATCGGGCCAAGTCATATCTAAAATGAACTGGCTGGAAGGTGTTGGGATCAAACATGTAATCATTGCTTTAATGTCTCAGCGCACCTCTTAGCCTGGTTCTTCAGTCTGCTCCGTCTTAAATAAAACATTGAGTGGATGGTATTGAGTTGCAATGACTTTGAATTTACCCTTATGTATGTGCGGGCAGCTCTGTGATGATCCTTTGTACCTGTTTTTGAAATGCACCTTGCATCAGGTTTTTTTTTCTTCTTCTCTCTTTTAAAACAGAGATAAAAAGGATGTCTGTGTTTAAAAATTATGAACCTGGCGAGCCAACCTGCAGACTGTACGTGAAGAATATTGCAAAGCAAGTGGAAGAGAAAGTAGGTACATTTATAGCACTTGACCCACTTTGGTTTTTCTGGATATGATGCCTTGTCTGGAGTTTGAATTTATTGCTTAAGACATGTCATTACGTGTTTTTAAATGTCAGAGTTTAATTTTGCAGTGAGGTGCATTCATATTCATATATTGATTATTTCTCATCATTTGTCTTCCAGGATCTGAAGTACATCTATGGGAGATACGTCAACCCTTTGTCAGAAGCCGAGAGAAACATGTATGTAAACCACCACCTATATGATCTTGATTTCTCATCGGCGTGGCTCGCGTGTCACTTCACTCTGTCCCATCTCCACAAGCTATTTTTGACTCTGGCAATTTGTCACTTTCCTTTGAGAGTTTTTAGTAATTCATGCTGACTGTGTGTTGTGTTATTAATAAGTATCTAACCTGACATGGAGATCATGAGGGACATTTTATGTTTGTGCATCAGCAGTACTTCAAATGAATATTCCACCTGAGTCATCAAACTGAGCTTATGTTGAGTGGAGGGCCAGACTCTGAACACAGATGTAGGTGATAAACAGGGAGATGCAGCTCTGCCAGACAAACAGTTTGTCCTTTGGTAACCCATCTCTACATTGTGCCTCTTTTACTGTTTGAGAGTTTCTACAGTTTGTGAATTTCTTACAATTAAACATGAATGCAGATAAATCTTAACTTCTGTATTAGCAGAATGTTAGATGTCCTTGCTTGACCCTAAAGTCTGCAGGTTTTCGTTTTCATTTCAACCAAACTCAGACTTTACTGAGCAGTGACATGCAAACTTTTACCTTAGGGTGCTTTCAGACCTAGAGTTGTCTCCTTTGGTCTGAATCAGGGACTAATTTTGTTCCAAAGTTGTATAATTGCTTAGAGTTGGTTCGTGTTGTCACGGCAGAGTTTACAAGTGGACCAGATGAAATACTTTGTGTGAGAAAGCTGCTCTAATTGGTCAGAATTTCCATGTGGGAAAAATCCAGGAAGTAAACAATACGTAGAAGAAGAGTACACTTGCAAGATAAATGTGACACTTTCTAATGTCACAATGGAGGGACAGCTACGCAGGTTGATTTTAGCGCTGCTCATCGTGGACTATATTGCTGTCATTGTTCATTTTAGTCAAACCATACAGTTTGAAAACGAGGCGCGGCTCCAACTAGAAAACAATGTTTTGATGCATTGGATGTGCTGAATGTGCATATTAAGGCAGTACAGGAGGAGGTGCACATTAATAATCCTCCAGCACTGTAACATGCTCATGTTTAACCCAAACAATGTGTCATGTGACTGCAGTTGGTTCACATCCAGGTCGGAACATGTTCTCACCACAAACTAACCACACCAGAGTTCATTTGTAACCAGACCGAGACCACCTCTTCAAGAAGGTCTCAGTCTGGTTGTTTTGGTGCACACCTGAGTGTGATTGCTGTGAAAGCACCTGACGAGTAGGTTGCTGTGTTTGTAGCCTGTGTATATGATGATTTTGTCAGAGGATATTGCATTCATAAAATAATGATTGGGTCAGCCCGTCAGCCCTTCGCCTTGTAAATGTTGGCTATAATGCAGTTTTATTGTTTGCTAGTTGAAAAATGGAGGAAAAAAGAAGACATTTTTATATTGTTGAGGTGTTTCACTGGGGGCAGAGTTGTGGACGCAATTGTTTTCAACAAAAACAGCGTTTCAAAATGATAAGATGTACATTTACGCATCTAGTTGCTTCACTTTGGTTTAAGTTGCAAATCAGTAAAATCAGTTGTTTGAAATAGAAACCTGCAGACTCTTTGGTTAAAGTGACACATGATTGACAACCTCTGTTTCATCTGGTTACAGACGCGGATCCCTTTTTCCTCTTGTAACACTGAAAAGCTACAGTATAAGGTTGACTCTGCTAGGCCGCAAGCCCGGAGTGATAATGATGTGTCCCTGCTGTGTTTTTTTTTTTCCTCAGGTTTGACATTGTGTTAATGAAGGAGGGGCGGATGAAAGGGCAGGCCTTCGTAGGACTCCCCAGTGAGCAGAGTGCAGAGAAAGCCCTGCGGGAAACCAATGGCTACGTTCTGTATGACAAACCCCTCGTCGTCGTATCCTTTTACCCCCTCTCGCAAGATCAAACGAGATTTTATACGGAGTGGAAATCCAGGCTTAGGTTATTTGGAGGTGTTGGACACAAAGATGTATATAAATTGTTCTTTTTACACTTTTTTTTAAGATAACTCATAAAAACCTATTTAATAAGAGGAATATTCATGTGCAAACTTAAGCTGGTAGTGGACACACATTTAATTGGAAACAAAACAAAGTTACTTAATTTTTGTGCAACTTCCACCTCCTGTTCCACAGCAGCAGGGCATTTTACATTAAATTAAGAGATATAAACACTTTGCTCACCAAGTTCGGGGGAATAAATTGTAGTATATGAAAAGTGAATCTCACAAGTGCTTAATTAAGAAAAGATTTAGGCCTGGTATATACCACTGCACAAGATCAGATGTCACTGAACATACACAGCGGGGCAGTGGGAGGTGGTGTGTGAAGATTATGAGGTGGACACCTCCCCTCACAGATGTGTCGTTGGCCTTGGTCCTCCGTGCCTTCAGGAGGACGAGGACTAATTTCTGGCAGCCCTGAACCGCCACCTGTTTTTCCTCAGCTCAACACCGATAATTGCACATCAACCTTTGAACCTGTCTAATGGAACAAGGCTATTGATTTTGATGGCGTTTTAATGTGCATCCCATAACCAATTAGCTTGGCGACAGCATATTAGTCTTTGACTTCAAAGAATGAACTTCAGAGTCTGCAGTGTAATTTAGCTGGAGATGTTATCCCGCATGTAGCTGGTGTTCCAGGTGAGGTGACGGTTGTCATTTAAGCACCATTTAGACATTTAAGAGGCGAGTTGAAGTCTTGAAATTTGATTTGCTAACTGGAGTGTAGTGGTTTATAGATTTTTAGGCAGTATGTTGGATGCACAGTGAACAAATAGAGCTCTAAGATGGGATATTGCTTAGATAAAACTGCACCAGTTTACATGCATGTATTGTTTTCTGCACATCCATTGTGTAGGTTTGCTCTCTGAATCCTTGTTGGAGTTCAATTTTATTTATAAAGCCCAATATCACAAATCACAATTTGCCTCAGAGGGCTTTACAGCATTCGACATCCCTCTGTCCTTTGGACCCTCGCAGCAGATAAGGAAAAACTCCCCAAAAAACCCTTTAACAGGAAAAAAATGGTAGAAACCTCAGGAAGAGAAACTGAGGAGGGATCCCTCTTCCAGGAGGAACAGACGTGCAATAGATGTCATACCGAACAGATCAACATGATAAATTTACAGTAATCCGTATGACAAAATTATACGAAAAGAAAAAGGCCAGCCTTACGTATGTATCAAAACTGAGGTTATAACTTAGGTGGATGGTGACAAGCAGCAGCTAGCCAACATGAGTCCTTTTGAATTTTAGTTTAGTTTTCGTAGGTGCTGTACAGTAAAAAAAGAAACGTGAGAACATGTTACTGTAAGTGTGCTTAAAGGTAGCAAGTAGAACCTGTGTTATAAGATGGACTGGGATTGTTTTCGGGGGGGTTTATTCTATTTGGAGCATCATAAAGTCGAGCAAGGTTCATTTTGGTACAGATGTCTTTTTAAGCAGTCATAGGCAGAGGACAGCCGGTCCCAGTTTAGATTCCCTATAATGATTTTTTCAGTGCTAGCTAGAGACTGCAGTATGGCACTTGCCAGAGAATCCTCAAACAGCCTGCTACTAAAATTAGTGAGCTGGAAGGAAAAAAAACCTGCACGAAATGCGAGTAGTTTAAAGTGTCAGGTTTATTAAGAGACAGCACTACGTGACAGCCTTTCACACATCCATCCCCTCCCTTCTTTTATTTAACCTGGGACGTCGGTGAAACCTCTGCAAAATGTATCAATCTGTGAATGACAGTAGCTGTCACCGAGTAAGTGAGCCAACATCCGGAAAGAAGGAGACCCGAGCTATTAAAAAGGTCCGTTTTTGGCCAGTAGTCTTCTGGCATTTATGAGCAAACAGCTGCGACCTTTTCTTAAATTAAATTCATATGAGGCAGCAAGTGTCACAAAGAAGAGGGCCCCTGTGGCTCAGAGCTGCTGCATACAACTCTGGGAGTACTACATGATAGTATATGAACAGGATATAAAATATCAGCTTGTGATTGTCTGTCTGTGAACTTGTGCCAAGAGCTGAAATTGGCTTTATACATTTGTTGATGCCCAAAATAGATTTATAGTAGAAGGGATTACTGATGGGACCAGAGGAAGGAGCAGATCTATCGACTGTATGGATTAGATTTTTGATTAATTTTAAAGAAGCTGTAGGTCCTCGCCTGAGAAAGATGCTTTATCACGTGAGAATGTTTCCTGCCTACAGACCTTAACTGTAAATTCACAGCAATTTGCCAGGTCTGCCCGACCAAAGGAAGACAACACAGCTACTAAGAAAGGACCAAAACAACGATGAGCTCAACAGGTGAGTGAGACACTGAAGCATTTGGCGATCTGCCTAAAGAGAACATTAAGCCATAGTGTATCTGCTCTGTATGTAGAGAACAAGCCTTATTATTCTTGTAATGGTGTTTTATTTTTACATTTGTGTTTACACTTTATTTATTCAAGATGCCATGGCTTGATATTGTGGCCCAGCAGAACCATTTGTATCCTTATTCTGGCATATCCTTTGGAAATAAACACAAAAGAAAACGGGGGCAGTTTATTTGTAGTTAATGTGGCACAATTGGAACTTGAAACAACTCGACCTGTAATGTAGTCTAAATTTAAAAGGACTGAGTACCATGTTTTGTTCCTGTAGCTTATTGTGTCTCTCAGTATGTTGTCTGTAAACCTGTGCTATTTTGGAGTCTCTCAAACGTCTCTTTCTCTACCTTGTTTGACTGAATTTCAGGTGATGGTCCTCAGATGTCGTCTTCTTCTTTTATCGCTGAATAAAATATTTTTATTAAGATAATTTTTGTCATGTTTTCTTCCAATCAAAGCTTTAAACATATGTCACCATTTTTGTGTACGCTTCAGTCAAACTATCATCACTGATTATCTTTAGTCCCAAACTTAAAGTCCTGGCAGCGGAGTAAACACAGACTGGCGAAGGTATATGAGATCTAGATTGGCTCTGCAGCAGATGGTAGGCTGTCAACACAGTGGAAAAACCACAGTCCTGAGGAGACAGCAAACAAACCAAACAGACTGCAGTCTGTGGGAAATTGCTGGGACTGGGTTAGCTTACCTTTACAATCCCTGGCTGGCCCCATCTGTGTGATTATAGAGAGTAAACCTTGGAGGGTGAACTTCTCCCCTCAGCAGCCATCATAACTGAAGATTTGGAAATCAAATTGGTTTTTGTCCTCTTTTGGTGTAAGCAATACTGGGAGTGTACCGGGTGCATGTCAATCTCAGCTAAATTAAAGTTTGAGATGTCTGATCTTCAAGACGTCTAAAGCGGGAAAACATAAAAATTGCTGTGGTGAGCGTCTGGCCAAACACAGTGGGGTTTGATTCCGTTTTACAGCACTTTGATGGTTTGACAACAGACATAAAGGCAGACCCACGTTTTTATTTTGCATCTGGTCCTTCCAGTGGCAACATTAGCATGTCATATTTTAGCCAGAGCCAAAAAAGATCTGTTTGCCTGCAGGAGGTAACAGAAATGTGAGCATCAGAGAAACTCAGTGCCGGTATCTAAAAATAGAAGGGATGGAGATTACTAGTACGCTGACAGTACTAAGTTAAAGAGATGTAGATTTTATTAAGTTGAACACAAACATGACAGTAACACACACTGCAGCTGGTGTGAGGGTGTTCTTACGTTGTGGTTGCTCTTAAAAATCTCAAAAATACACAGTAGAAAATGTTTTGTTAAAGTACAGCACTGATACATAGTGTTCACCTGCTGTAAATGATAAAGGACCAGCATCATTTATTAGCTTGCTTTTCCAGCTGTTACTAAATCACAGGGGTGGGAGAGAAAAATCAATGGCGATATTTTGTGTCGCAATTTTGTATTGATACACAGACGCCAAGTATGGATCTCGTGTCTATATATATATATAGTTTTTGCAAACATGCACTTTAATACAACTTTTGCTACTAGAATAATTAAATCAGTTGCTCTTTCAGTCCACTAGAGGGTGCTGATGTTTTCTTTCCTGGTGAGGTCAGCAGAGGTCTCAGTTAACAGCATTTGGCAGAAGTTCATCGAAACAAAGATGGAGGCATCGCAGAAAGAAATCAGAAATGTGCCACCAGCATTTAAAACAAACGTCTTAACTTATTTGAAAGATGGACTTGGATATGACACATGATTTGGAAGCAGTATCATATGAGAATACTCCAGGAATACTATGAACATGAGGGCTCATCTCACACTCCACCATCCAGTGATAGCGTTAGCCGCTGACAGCCAAGCTAATGCTAAACTGGCTCCACTGAAAAGTCAGCCATCACTGGACACACTTAGCTCAACAAAACTACCATCCAACTCTGAGAGAGCAAAGAAAAAGAAAGAAAAGAACACAGTCTGTCACCTAAGAAAGATCTGTGTCCATACAGCGTTGCTGAAAACGAAGGCTGTCGTTACATGCTAAAAACACGTGAACCCAGCTACATAACGTTTTATCACCGACAGCTGTACACAAACTCTACAGAGAAGTGAAGCATAAAGTTGAGGAATATTTGAGTCCAGCAGGAAGGGTGGCGTTAACTTGTAGCATCTGCACTTCACAGTTTTGGTGGATTCATATGTGACTATAACGGCACATCATCTGACAGAGGACTGGAGACTGCTGTCTCACGTTCTCCAAACTAGAGCAGAACACGAAGGTCACAGCGGAGCAAACATCACAGACCTCCTGCAAAATGCAGCACAAGAATATAAAAGACAACGCTTCTAACATGGGTGTTGCCATTAAGTTAGCGAGATACCTGCATGTGAAGTGTTTCACTCACACTCTTAATCTGGCCAGAGGGTGTTAACTCTGCCCACAGTTCAGTCTGTCAGGTGTATGCAGCTTTTCTGACAGGTTTTATGACAGTGTTCGTCAGTCTGTCTGCTCTGTGTCACATTTAGCTGCAATGAAAATGATTTAAGTTGGTGAACAGGCTGACAACTTTATCTGATGAGGTAAAACTGATGTTAAAAAAAGTTTTCGTTTGGGGAAATAATTTGCAGTTGGAAAAAATGTAATAAATCGTGATATATATCAATATATTGCATCGCAACACTCAGCATATCACAATATTGCAAGAATATTGTATTGTGATAATGTCATATTGGGAGTCCTCTGGCGATTAGCATCCCTACTAAATTGTTCTGTAAATACTTGATACATTGGCCTTTGTGTTTTAGAGTTTTCAAGTTTCCTAATTCACGTTATCGATTGCCAGTCCAGTCACGTGTTGATGTGTGCAACCACTTTGCTCTCTTGTAATGCTGCTCTAGAAATTAAAAAAAAAAAAGAAAGAAATGAAAACTGAGACTGAAACAAAAATGACATTTGAACATTTCCAATTTTTTCACCCAATGTTGCATTTAAAGTACAGATAGTCTTTGTGAAACTGTAAGAGGAAGACTTTGAGACAACCTACTTTCATTTCAAAGACAATTTAAAGCTCCACATTTCCCAAATATGATATCTAATGATTTATTTTATCTGTCACAATGCAGTTGTCTCCCTCTCTAAACCTCATCTTTTTTCCCAGTTTGACTAAATTCCACTCAAATTTTAGTGTTGTTTAAACTCAGAGACCCTGTGGCTCCAAACCCAAACTCGCTGCTGCATTCTGAATCCCTCTGAATCACAATATGCCAATGATATTGCTGCCCTGAAATAATTCAGAGAGCGGCTATGATACCACAGGCTACTCTAATTAACTGACAAGCCATAAGGCACATGGTGCTCTGTGGCTAACCAGGAATATCATCACAGCTCTTGTCATGTAGCCTTTGTTGTTACACATGTCTCTGCTCAGATTTGACAGTAGGGGGGATGTGTTTAAAAGAAAGTTGGTCTCCTTTTGAAGACGGCACTGCAAAAACCTCCATTTAATTGATTCAATTTAACCGCTGATTGTTTGCTCATTTAAAATTTACTGAAGATTCCTCCTTCCTCTCGTCTGTGATTCAGATCTGTCACTGCAGAGCACATCTGCACACACGATCGCGTGAATCAAGAACGTTGACAGTTTGCATCACATACTGGAGCCATGTTTCATCAGATTCGCCCTTTATATGAGAGCACAGTGACTCCGTAGCTACTAGTTGATTTAGCAGCACTTTAATCTGCACATGCAACAATGGTGGGTTAATGGGGTGTGATTGTGATATCCTCCAGGGCTAATCACCATAATTAAACAATTATCTGTGCTTCCTTTAATTGCAAAATAAGAGCCAAAAGCATATCATGTGTGTCTTAGACAAAAACCCCTTTTAATGAAGCTGTTTAGATGCAACTTTAATCCATTGATTTACAGTCTCCATAAACAGGCATTGTGATTCAGGTTTGTGAAAAATGTCACATCACAGCGCATATGAGATCCATCGCATCCCCCCCGATTTAACTTTTGTTTAACTTTTCTATAAAAATCTGTTGTAGTTCATTAAGTCCCAGCAGCCCTGCTCATGAGTTCAGCCTCTCTCTGGTTGAGATCCAGGCACACGGCGTTATCAATCACATGTGCTCGTCTGGTTCGACCTGCAGCTCGTACGTCAACGCCAGCGTGAGGGAGGAGTTCCCATCTGTGCCCTACTCTGCCCGCCATCTCAACGATGACAAATGTGCCACCCGCAGTGGAAATATTGAGAGTTACCAGGACATTTATCAGCTAACATTTGAGCAATATGAAAGATAACCTTTTGTAAGTGGACGCAGATAAAGATGTATGTTCTGCCTTTCCTCTGCACAGCCTCCGTCTCTGTTTAATACTGCAGGTACCCAGAAGTAATATCATGATAATATGTTTCTTATTCTGGGTTCAACCAGGTGCATGGACTGCTGGGTACATGTAGTGCTGGACATTAAACACGTGGCCTATTTTTCCGGTCACTCTATGAATTAACCTTCACGTCTGTCTCTGTGCTGCACACTGCTTGTACAAATTCAGTGTGATGTTTACTCATAATCCTTTTTAAACATTTAAAAGAAAATGCTAGAAACACTTGAGGCAACATAAACATGCCCCGGGCCACGAGGTTTCTCCAGACACCTACAATGACGACATCGATGTCTGAATTTACCTGTGGGCTCCTGTGCTGCATTGTCAAGGTTTTGTGGGGCCCGGTGCAATGCAAGCTTCTGTTTTTACTGGAATTGAATACTAATGCAGCAGCAACACATACCTCTGTCTGTCAGTCAGTCCGTTTCCCATGCCACTGCAGACGCAGTTACTGTGAGCATGTTTGCTGCGCTGCTTGGGGTGTAGCTGTGTTGGCAGAGCATTGCTTTGTCATATCAGGGAACAAAGGTTCAGTTGGAGACACTTTGCATCAGGAATCTGACTATTTTTATTACAGCACATTATTGAATACTTGATTCTGTTATTTCTGAATAACAGACCGCTGCTTAAGCAAGTGGGTCATTATTGCAAAATAAACCTTTAGGTACATAATCTTTATATAGTGACTGGTTATGTCTACCTTGTGTCTGTTGTTGAAAGAAGAGACTCAAAACATCATGACAACTTATAGTGTCCAACAAACAAGCCGTATCAGCTGACACACCTACAGTTTTCAAATACACATTAACAGGTATTTCCCATCTCTTAAGCTACTTGGGGCCAGAATCATTTAGCTGAGGTCACGTCAGGATACTAAGTTTATATCAGGTCACACGCACCACATATTCACACAGTAAGAGTTTATGCCAGGTCATCTACACGATATGTCATGAGTGGTTCAGTGGCATTTCACAGGAGCTGCACCTTGTATTGTGTGATGATTGATTGATTTGAAATAGTTTATCCTCAGGAGGGATTTGAGTGGGTATGTTTGCTCAAAATTTGCTTTGGCGCTTCACATTGCCGCTTAATTGCCATGGCCTTGGAACATATAATGAGACAATATATGATTTTGAACTCTCTGTAGGAAGAATGAACATGAAAAAGTCTGTCTGACCTTAATTCAAATGATAATAATAATGATAATTAAGTTGCTGAGTTTGCAACCAGATCTCCTCAGGCAGGTTATTCCAAAGGTGTGGAGCTCTGACTGCAAAGACTCTGTCACCTTTGTGAATTAATCTAGACTTCAGAACAACAAGAAAAGATGCAGCTGAGGATCTCAGGGTGCGAAGAGGAACATAAAAGATCTGTTGTATAACTTAAAGGTCTCTCAGGGCTCTGTGAGTAATCGATAAAATCTTAAAATCAACTCTAAAAGCAACAGGTAACCAGTGTCAGTTTGGGTTCACAAAGGATCTTGGTACAGACCTGAGGCACAGAGAGCAGTGGCAGATTATCAAGGGGGGTGCATTTTGGTCATTTTGCTAACAAGGATGATGGTGTCCCCCCTCAAATCGCCCACTGGTTATGCATTTAGATTTAGTGGAAACAGTACTGCTTTCAAGGGGCTTTCAAAGAAGGATTCTGCTCGGAGACCTAATCCCCCGTAACAGAACGCCTGAATCATCGATACAAAAGATTAAGTGCATTAGGAAACATCTGGTTCTTTGATGAATAAGGTACAAGCCTGTGAACATGTACGTGGAGTGTGTACATAAGAACGTCAGGGTAGCGTTGTGTCCCACAGAGATTGTAAACGCCAGAATTTTAGAATTCAGCTGGCTAAAATTTTAATTATTGTGAAACTGAAATTTACTGTGTTTATGAAGATTCATGAGGGCGATCAGGTTTTTATTTTCAACATTTATCAACATTCTGTTTGTTTTTAGTAGATCTCATGTGAAAGACTACTAGACTTTAAAGAGGTTTTATTTACCTGAGTAATATTTATATTGTTTATCAAATCTGTTAGTAATTTGGCTCATATATTTGGCTCAGCCAGAAGATTTTAAGCAAAGGAGTGATTTTCTATTACTTAATGTTTGTGCCAGCGACACATTCAAGCAACTAATGGATGTGACTTTTTTTTTTTAAATCCCTGTTTTAACATGCAGCTTAATGGGCTTTATTTGTTAGATATTAATCAGTTTGAATTTAAAGAAAGCCATTAAAACCAGCATCACATGTTTTCTTTTGTAGAAAGCTAGTAGATACTTTAACCCTTGATCATTTTACTACCATGAAAACACATATTAACCTTTTACACAGCACTGAACGGGCCTACTGGGCACAGGCTCAGGGGCCCAAAGTGTCAGGGGCCCTCCTGGCCTTCACTTGCAAAATGTGAAGTTAAAGAAGGATTTATACTGGTGGTGTGTCAGCTCTATGCAGAGCCTACACCAACGTGAGCATTTATACATGTGTGGTGGTGTGTCTGTGTCACTCTGCAGTTACACCTCAGCTTTGGGGTTTCTGTGAAGTGCTGTAAAGTTTAGTTGATTCAAAACACACATTAAACATGGCTTTATCTGGACACACTGTCCCCACAAATACAACATGCTAACGTTATTAGCACAATTCTATGGCATTTTACATTGTATAAATTAGCCTAGCAGCTATCAAACTTTTCCTCTACTCATATGAAGCCAGGGACAACAGCAACATTTAACAAAGGTAACGTTACATAATTTGGCTCCATTACAACTCACAAGGTTCACTGACAAAACAACTGCCTTACACTTAACACGTTTTCCAAACAAATACAACATGCTAATGTTACTAGCACAAGCCTATGGCGTTTTACATTGTATAAATTAGCCTAGCTGCTAGCGGAGATTTCCTCTGCTCATATGAAGCCAGGATAAATCACACACAAGACTTAAAATGCTATTTTTGTGGAGGCTTTATTGTCTTCACAGTTTATTGTTTCTTATCTGTGAAATTAAGAAAATAAAAGCTTTGTTTCCACTGAGGGAAATGGTTTCAGCTTACAAAAATAGACAGGAGGGCTGCGAAACAGCAAAGTGTAGTTACATTTCTGGGAAGGGGCACATCAGGCAATGGCTTAGGGTACGGCATAAATTTAACGCAGAAGTATAAATCCTGCTTAAAAAGTGCCAACCAGGAAGAGACTCAAAATGACCTCAAAGAGAAACAAAAAGATCACAAAGAGATGCAAAGGAAGTGCAAAGAGTCACTAGAGGAACTAGAAAAATGGGCAAAACCACCACAAAATCTGTGTGTCCTGCTGCTAAGTAGGAGAGTTGGTGGGGTCCTTTGCATATCTGTGCCCAGGGGCCCATTGTCACACAGTCTGCCCATGGTGTAGCCACCAGTGGGATTGGGAAAACAATAACTGAAATAGCAAATAAACCAAAAGAAACAGACTTGTTTAACCCTAAAATAAACAAAACAAAAGGCTTCCAAAATTTGACTCTAAATCAAGGTGGAAAGCTGAGACACAGAGGTTGCCTGCCCCCGGTGAATTAATGCTAGTGATTAATGCAGCGTGTAGAGTTCACTTGCAGGGAGTGATAGGCTGGAGCTGTTGGGGAGCACAGGCCTCTCGTGGGCCACAACTTGATTTGCATATATATCTAAGCAAATAGGGGAGAGCAGAGGCTTTGCTCAGTTTGTTATATAGCAAACAGTTTTAACCAATCAATAGTGAGCAGGGCAGTTTAATGGAGATGTAGTATATCTTGTTCAAATCTGGCACCATCTCCCTTGGCACACTTCACGCCAAGCACAATGTTTTCTCTTCCTTTGGCAACTTTTCTTTCACTTTTCCACATCTGCTCCCAAAGTCATCTGACCCTGGACCTAATATTTTAGCCTTAAATTAAAGGTATACTAAAAAAAGAAATGTATAGACTCGTACAATCATCATTTTTAACCCACTACAGTGTGTAGCAGATTTATCTGCAGAGGTGGATCTTCCTACAGGTACACAGAGGGCAGATGCCAGAAAAAAAAAGCCAACAACCTGCTTTTTATACCTTTACACTCTTTTTTGCATTGGCAGTGACTTCCCAAAATATCTGTGCAACCTCCCAACTTGACTTTGCTCCAGTCTGGTGAAAAATACATCTCCATGCTACCTTGTTATAAAATCTGCAACAATAAAAAAAGGAAACACAAGGTAAAAGAACAGCAGGGATGCACATGATGAGCAGTTGTTGAAGGTATTTCTTTGAGCTGATGGTAAGGCACAGACAAAACTACCACCTACAGCATGAGCAGGAAGTAACAAATTCCTATAGCTTTAAGCTTTCCATCTTGTCTCTTTGTTTGATGGTGGATATGTCATCTTTTCTTTGCACCTTCCTTTTTTAAGCACAGGATGTAATAACCCTCAATTTGCCATCTGCCTCTTCCCCGGCAGCCATCGCTGCTCTCTTCGTGTACCCCACCGGTGTGTACAGTAAATAAATGAACACTGCCAACCTGCAGTGAGTGCTCACAGTTTGTGTTTAAGCATTCCAGGCAATTTAGATGGTTGTTGCTGCTTCCTAGTTAAAGACAAACTCCTACTTTATTTGTTGTGGCGCAGATAACTTAAGGTCTAATTGTTTCTTAGAATCCAACCTGATCTACAAGGTCATGACATTTAAAGGTTTAGTGTGAAGGATTTAGGAGGATATATTGGCAGTAATTTAATATGATATAATCGCCTGGAAATAAGAATCTTGTTTTTGTTACCTTAGAATGAAGCGGTTATATCTACACAGGGAGCAGGTCCTTGTTTATGGACATAAACATGCTGCACCAGCCATGTTTCTACAGTAGCCCAGAACAGACAAACCAAACACTGGCACTATTTGCGCTAGTTAGCAGCCCCTCTTTTTTAATGTGAAACTGCTTTAATTTGTGTTATCACTGGTTTAAATCACTGCGTATGTTGGTTTTGCAGAGGGGGAGAACTCTGTGGATAATTTTGCTCCTGGTAGAAACCTCCTGAATGTCTTGATCATCTATCAGAGAAAAATAGCTGAGCATAGATTAGCAGGTGCTGGGGTTAGCAGCCTGTCTCCGACATGCCAAACAGTGCCATAGGAATACTTTTTAAGGTGAAACTGCTTTATTCAGTGTTTATACCGGTTTAAATCACCTGGTCCATTTATTTTGGAGAGGAAGAGACCTCTGTGGATAATTAAAACCTCCTGAGCAATGAACACTGAGGGAATTTAAAGCAGTGCTATGTCTCAAATCACACACTTCCGTTAGTACACTTCCATGTAGTATACTATGTGCACTACGTACTTACTGGCGTAGTGCGCGGATTTCGACAGGGTAGTGTTGTCTCAAACCAAACACGGCCATTGTGCACTTACCGGAAATGACGACCGCAGCTGTTAGCTAGTTAGCAAACTAGCATTAGCATTCATGTTATCCTTCGCGGTTCCAAATCATTACAGACTGCTAAATGAACCCAGTAAGCATACTGCTGGCTTATACCTGACAACAGCATAGTGGTGCTTAGTGCAAAAAACACATGTATTTGTACAATGCAGTGACGCTCACGGTCGCACAGTCCTCAGCCGCCATTTCCAGTTTGCAAAGTGGTCCCTCCCCTTCGCTTCGTAGCCAAGATGGCGACCATTGAGGGCGAGAAGTGTCCATAGTTCCACACTCAACTTCTTGACCGTTTTGAGTGCACCATCCGGGTACTCATAGTGCACTGCATTTTTCCATACTTCTCAGTGTGAATGCACTTACGCACTCAGTGTAAGTACAGAAGTACACGATTTGAGACACAGCACAAGAAAAGTTTTTTGCTGGTAATCCTAAGTGCTATATCGTAGCCTGCGACTCCGCATCAGTCCATTAGAAGTGAAGAAGCCTCTTGGGTGAGAGGTGAAACGTCTTCAAGAAACTCAAGCACGTCCAGTTGCCTACGACATAGCACTTACAATTACCATGCCCTGGATGACTGAGAATCTTCACCACCATTTTCAGCTGGTTGCAGTCTGCGATCCTCACCACTAGATGGCACTAAACTCCCCTAAATCTTCCACACTGTTCCTTTAATGACTCAACTACAGTCAGCACAGTCAGATGATGTGAGAATAAAAAATTCAGCCCGAGGTAGATAGATTATGTCACATGTACGCTGCGAGCTAAGAAGTAATCAAAGTGCATTTTATTGAAATGCTTTAAATCCCCTTGACCCCACGGGCCTTCCAGCCACACGCAGACATCAATAAATAGAAAGCCTCTGTGTATGTTCACCTTTAAATGATGAATATTTATCCACTAATACAGTTCATTTGAGGTTACTGACACAGAATCAACAACAGACCTTAACGTTTCCCGAGACATGCTTTTATATTCCTCAGTTATGATATTAGAGCATAAATGTACCATAGTGCTTTGCAGCTGCGTCGGTGGCTTGCTGAGACATTTATGGTGGTTTTCTTTATGTAGTTATTTTTGCAGTTCATAAAGTTTTATCTCAACGAGGCAAAATTAAATTTAGGCAGACAGCAAGATGTCTGTCACTTTTCCCCCTCTATCTGACCTCTATTTGAAATGGACCCAGTATAAACAATTAATGCCCCTCACCGAATTCTCTTTCTGCCTGGACCAACTGAACTGTGAGCTTTTGCTGACTGTGAAGGAGCAAATAGTGTGAAGACGCACAGTGCTTAGTCAACTCCAGAGTAGATGTATGGTCCTCAGTCTTACAAGTCTTTCCGAGAGCAAATGTGTCAATTCCAAGGTATGCTTATTCATTATGAAGAGAGTGATGGCTTGACCATGCATATTTTATGCTTTTAAACCTTGCAAGTTTCATGAAGTTGTCTGAATGAGTAGCATTTAAAACTGAAGTGAAGTAATGTGCTTGAATAATTAATCTATAATGTCTTTGATAAGAATTACAACCAAGGTCATCACTTTTATTTAAGCCAGGAGGTTTATTTATTAATCTTAATTGCATATCGGAGCCTTATGGATGGAATTTATTTGGTACATACAGAGTGACAGAAAAAATAATCAAGCTTTCCCACTTGAGCTGTTAATGGTTCGGCTTTTTCAGAGGAGGAGATAACATTTCACAAGTTATGCAGTGGAAATGGCGAGAGCACAAGATGTTTGTCGGTTATTGCATAGGCTTGTAAAGCCTGTGTCGGTATGTAAAAGTACACCCTGCTTTGCTATAAAGAGCTCATCCCCAATGCGAGTTCCTTCCTCCCTTTTCTGACATTACACCTCCTTTCTCAACGCTCTGCCCTGTGCTGTCCGAGTTGCCAACTAAATCTCAGCCTCATCTTGTCCGCCGTAACCTTGTTTATTCCCAACAGTGGCATTAGCAAAGCTGTAAAAGTATTTATGGGGGTACAAATGCGGGACAGCCAATCTAAGGTAAATCTATAAATCCTGGCTGTTGATTTCTCAGGGCCAGGAGGTGCAGGCCGGTGATCAGTAGAGGTAGAAAGTATTCCCCGGGTGACTCTATGTGACTAACGTGCAGAGGCCGAGCAGCATGCCAAACAGTGCTATGGCGACACTGTTGTGCTTGCAATATGGCCAAGCTGGCCTTCGCCTCTGCAGTGAGACACCGCCTGGCTATCCATCTACCATGAGCTGGTATCATTAGCTAAGACCCAACAGGGACCTGACTCAGCAATTGTGTGTGTGGACTATATCACATTTTGCATCCTGTCCTTGGCTTGTTGTAGTTAAAGTCCAACCTACAGCCTATAATTATAGAAAAAAGTGTAAAGAGCACAAACATATCCTCTGTGCAGGGGTGCTGTTACTCAACAGGAACTGGGACATATTATTACAGCTGCATGAAGCAGCTTTTGGCCACTAGGGGGCAGAAAAACATCAAAACAAGCTGACATACAGGACCTCCACATAAAAGCAGCTTGTGTAGTTTTTATGGCTGGTGGGTTAGCAAACAGTTGCCTAATTACACATCAAGCAGATATGGCAACTAAGGGTGCTTTCACACCTGAAGTTCAGTTCATTTGGTCGCACCAGAGGAAAAAAAAAAGATGCATTGTTGCATTTTAGTTCTGGTTTGATTCCTGTTCAAACTGACTTTTTGCAACAGAGCAGTAAACATGAAGTTCTACCGAGTGACATGTAACTCGCTGATTGGACAGCTTTGGCATTTGTCATCCTGCATCATCAGGACCCATGTGGGGAAATTCAATTCTGGTGACTGACAAACATTAATGCAGCAGAAAGTTTATATTGATGTTCTTTGGTTTCACAAAGAGCTCATAGAGAAATTACTGATTGTAAGCATTATAAGTAGGCTATTATTAGACTGCAAATCAATTGCATGTTACAAATAATGACGAACATAGAGACAGGATGAAAAGAAGACATTGTGTACAGTAATGATTCGGGGCTTCATACTGTGGGATCACTGTCACACACTTTTTAATGGACTTCGTGAACAGACAAAGTACACAGAGTCGGATACATTGATGGCGATTTTATCAGCTTGTTAATGAAAGAAATACTCACACTGACATGCATGTGTTATCAGGATCAGTTATGAGATAGATTTCATGATCAGCAGATGGGTTTGTTATTAGTTTAGTTGTTTACGCTGTCATAAAATCCTGTGGTTGGTTCGGTTTCTTTCGCACCCCAAACGAACCACACCAGAGTACATTAGGAAGCTAACCGAGGACCGCCTTTTTGAGTTGTCTCGGTTCGGTTGTTTGGTCCACAGCAGGGTTCGACTGACAGCTTTCACACCAGCCTACATAAACGCACATCTGTTTGTTTGTTTGTTTGTTTCCAGGCTTGATGTGTAAAATAGGTCACCTGAAAATATTAGGATTAGTGCTGATGGACTTTTGAATCATTAATGTTATGAACGCTACAGAGATGTCCTTTTGTTTAGTCTGTGCTGTTTGTGTTTATCTATTTGTTTATCTATTTGCTTTTTGTGCTGATGGTCTTCAAATAGAAAAACCTCAATAGAAAACTTAAATGACAAAAATAAAGTAGGCACACAATAAAATTATGTGTTTTTCCAACGTTCTCGCCTCTGAGGAGCTGCTAGCTACGGTGGCTGATGCGAGAGTGCAAACGGCCCTATGTAGAGCCAGTGTTTGGTTTGTCTGTTCTGGGCTGCTGTAGAAACATGGCATGTTTTCAGGTGAATATACACCAAAGAAAACATACTTACTATATTCCATTTCTGCCAATATATCCCCCTGAATCTTGCACACTGGACCTTTAATCATCTGAAAAAGATCTTCATACTTGTTAGAGTCAGTGTGTGCAGGCATTACTCCATGTTATGGCAGAAGCAAGTTGAAGACAGCATCTTTTCAACCTCAGTTGAACTCGTCTCTTCTTTTAACCTTGCGCTCTTTCTCAGTATCGTGCAGGGAAGGGGCTTCCATCAGCTTCCATCTCTAATAAGATTTACAGAGAGTACAGCAGAGAGAGCAGGGTGATATGTCTTGGGAGCTCTACCCTTAATATTGGCAAAGAAATCAATGCGGTGAGTAAACCTACCAGCACAGTTTGCAATCAGCTGCTAGGCCAAAAGTAATCACTGAATTGAAATAATCCTGAAAGGTTTCCCCACTGTAGCAAAGTTAATAACAAAAGAGCCACCCAGGCCTGCGCCTTGAATTAGATATTAATCCTTGTATCAAGAATAATTACCAGGAAAGTTCGGAAACAGTGACCTTGCAGAGTGAGCCTCTCTGGTTGTCTGTCCGGACTCACTTCAACATTCAACAGGCACCTCGGTTCCTGGATGTTTACTCTGTGACACAATTTGCAATGGGGCAATGTAGTTTCTAACTGCTTAATTCTTTGCACTGCACTGTCATGGACCGGTCCCTCAGCAGCCAGGAACCTCATCATCAACAATTTCTCACTTGTTTACATTAATCCTATCTAGATATCCTCTCATTCCCATGGCAGCTCTTTGTAATTCTGCTCTATTGTCACGGTTTTGATAGACAGTCAGCCAACACTCACTAATTAGCTGTGAATATTAGCTGCGTGCAGCTCTGGACATTCTCTCCTAATGCTCCTTAATGGGAGTCGGGTCATTTAGTAATACCACCAGGGCAGATTGAAAGACCTTACGTGTACACGCTCCCATTGAGCTTTCACATAAATCCTGGTTCTTTGCTGTTTTATTAATTAGGATCTACAGTATAGCCGACAAATCAAGACACTCTGTGGGGAGGACCAGTTGCACGTTACATCAGGGAAGCGATGAGACATCTTCTGTTGTTCTTGAGCATGCCTCGGTTTGGGAAGATCAAGCATACTCTCCTGTAAAGCCTGTCTGTCAGTCAACTGTCAGACAGCCAGGTCAGGTCTTTGTCAAAACCCCAATCATTTTGGCTCTCGAGAGGTCAAGTGGAGTCGTGTTTGGCTGAATTGCAAGCCCCCCTCCCTTGTCTGTTTCTTCAAGTGTAATTGCGCTTTATTTTGCAATGCTGAAAAGTCAACACAGCCATTTCTCAGAGGCAGCGTTTTATGAAAACCGTCTGATATCATCCACCACCAAAGATCTCTCTGAGCACTCAGTAGATCACAGACTAATAACGGATCAGACATTATTATTTAGGGGATATTATATCAGCATTAACTTCAAATCTGGATTTATTTATCTGATGATTATTGTATTATCGTATCATTTGTGGGGATATTTGCTTGACCTTTATCTCTATTATAATGATTAATTAAGGGATAATCCACTTATGAAGCACTGACAATGACATGGTAGAAATTTACTTTAATGCACACGCCCTTGTATATTATCCTGCTCATACATGGTTATTTATACATGGTCATAACCTTTTTGATGATCGGTTGGGAAAGACAAGTATCAGTGCATCTGCAGTATATCAAATTTGCACCTCCATTTCCCCATTATCCAGTTTTTCATGGCCATTGCAGAAAGGAAATGATCTAATCTCTTATTATTAATCTTAAAATTGATAACATGAAGTGACAGTGGTCCTGATCACAGTTATACTGTGCTTTGTTTCTCTCTACCTCACCGTTCTGCAAAGTCTTTTGGCTGTGTGGCGGCTTAGTGTCTTTCAAGTCTGACTATGTTGAAATTAATTTTTGCTGAATATCTTTGGTATTGTTGGCTTTGTTTTCAGCTTGTGTCAAACTTCACTTAAAGGGACATTCATTCATTTGTTCATGTTGGGGGTCGCAGGGATGCTGGAGCCTATCCCAGCTGACATCGGGCGAGAGGCAGGGAACACCCTGGACAGGTCACCAGACTATCACAGGGCTGACACATAAAGACAGATGACAATTAACGCTTACAATCACTCCTATGGCCAATTTCGAGTCACCAGCTAACCTGCATGTCTTTGGACTGTGGGAGGAAATCAGAGTACGCGCAGAAAACCCACGCCGACATGGGGGGAACATGCATGGATTATGGAACCCTCTTGTTGTGAGGCAACAATGCTAAACCCTCCACCACCATGCATTTTAGACATGTATATATGAAGGTTCAACCCACAGTTTAAGACATACGCTTACGTGAGCTCAAGAGGGCGAGATAACTGTCAATAAGTTTTTAGTTTGGCCATTCATGGTCTTACAATCCCCAGTCAGTCAAAAAAATGTTAAAATAAAATCTGTCCCAGTAGGGGGAGTAGTCAACATTTCAACTAGCTAGCTAGCATCTCCCTGATCATGACAGATTTTTGGGTGCATTCAGAAATACTCCCTCGAAACGCCGGAGCACATTCTGGCTCAAACTGGACCATTTGCAAATTTCCATCCACCCATTTTCATCTGTTTATCCGGGGCCGGGTTGTGGGGGCAGCCGGCCAAGCAAAGCTCCGCCAGACATCCCTCTCCCCAGCAGTGGTTTCCAGCTCCTCCTGGAGGACCCCAAGGTGTTCCCAGGCCAGATGAGATATGTAATCCCTCCAGCGTGTTCTAGGTCTGCCCCGAGGCCTCCTACTAGTGGGACGTGCCCAGGACACCTCAACTGACCCCTTTTGACGCTAAGGAGCAGCGGCTCTACTCCGAGCTCCCTCCGGATGTCTGAGCTCCTTACCCTATCTCTAAGGCTGAGTCTAGAACTCATTTCCACTGCTTGTATCCGTAATCTCATTCTTTTGGTCACTACCCAGAGCTCATGACCATAGGTGAGGGTTGGGATGTAGATGGACCAGTAAATCAAAAGTTTCGCCTTCGCCTTGGATGTTGAAATGTACCAGAGCCTTGCACTCTTGGAGTTGTACAGCACGCTGTGGGCACTCTGCAGTGGAGCGCCAAGCAGAGTAAATGTGTGATGAACTTAACCGTTTGTTAATACATGTAGAAACAGAACGCTCTGTTTCTTCGTACACTGGGGCTTTCATTTTAGTGTAAAGCGTCAGATTTACGGATAACGACTACACATTTAAGAAGGACCGCTGCAAGAAAACATGCTCTTTGTTTAGATTATCAAATGGACAGTGGCTCATAGTTGTTTGATTCTGGCTGCCAGCATTAGATAGCTGAAAAATTGTTTATTTCCACTATTTCCACGTTGCCATCTGTTGATACTTGGGGTTGATGCTAGAAAGGATGGTCTGGAGGGACAGGTCCACCCATCTGGAGGGCAGGGTCATAAAATCCCCAGTATCAGTATTCATAGACGCTCTGTAGCGCACCACAAAAGTAGACAGCACGTCTCCCAGTAATGCTTGCTTCCAAATATCGGTTAACTGCTGCGAAGGGAAATGCTCACCCAGAGGGTTGAAGCTCAAAGCTGTTTCCAAAAATATGTCAAAATATGGTATTGTCCTCTTTTGAAAAATGGACAAGTCTGCACAATATCTGCTGTATCACTGTAGTTTATTACATTTTTAGTTGCACTTGGAACTTCACTTCTATTGGAAAAGTTGTGCCAGACTTTATGCAAAGTCATCCAAGTTTCATTTACAGAAAGCTTCAGAGCTGCTCCAAGCTGCACTATCTTGCTGCACTGCACTGACCAACAGAACAAACTACTAAAATCCCAGTGCGTTCCTGTTGTTAAGAAAAAAATGTTTAGCAATATGCTACTGCTTCTCTTTCACTGGCTCTGGGTACTGACGGTATGTGTGTGTATATGTGTGAAAGACAGAGATGTCAACCTCCACCCCCACCTCTTTCCTCCTTTGATATTGACACAGGGTTCCTATTAGTTAAATGCAGGCTTCAGGTCTATTCATCAAGCATTCTGCTCATTGCTCACAGCGTGTACACGTGGGTGTAAGTCCTCTCCTTGGCCCTGGGTCTATGAAACAGCAGTAATGATCATGGAGAGCCGGGGCAGGAGATCTATCAGGTCCACCGCTGAACTACCGGCACATCAGACGAGCGGGCATCTCTTACCCCCTGTCTGGCATGTTTGATAGTGTGTGTGTACATAGACACTGCTGTGCGGGGCTGTGGATGCATGGTGGGGCTCGCTACGTGGTGCTCTCTGCAGTAGGCCCCAGTGTGGTGTACAATAATGACCTGTCAGAAATGCAGGCCTCTGAAAACAGGGATAATCCACAGAGGCTATCTGACTAAATGAATTCTAACAGGAGCCAAGCCAAACCCCTGAGACCCATGAAAAGCATAATCTATTCCGCTGGTGTCTTATCAAAACTGACAAGAAAAAAAGAAGCACACCAAAATAGCAAATGCTTAGCTTAAGGAGGATGATTTCTGTTGCGCTGTCGTTCGGTGCAAGATAATTATTCTTTTATTTATATGTATAATAATGATGCCTGTTTGTTTGTTGTGCTTGGATAATTCTATAATTTGTTCTCTTAGTTTTTCAAGGCTTTGACAGACTTTATTTTCTCTTGGTATGAACCATTTAACAGTATTTATATTTGCATTATTAACTGGGGCAGCACTTGTATTGTTCACAATGAACAAGCCTCACTAACCTGATAAAACTGCATGTTTGCACACGGTATCATCTTTCTTCTATTGCATAAAGATGACAAACTATAGAGGGAAATGCAGTGTCACTGTGTCATTAGATCGCACTGAGTTTGTTGGTAATACATTTAATTTAAAGATACTGTGACAGGTCAATTTTATGGCTCCACAGTGGTAGATTACCTGTGGCATGAGGCTTGTTTGAGCACAGGTTTAAATACAGTATATTGCACCACACAAAAAAGTCAGCGCTGTAGTTGCTGCTCTGGGAGCCGCTTTAAAGAGGCTGTTTGTGTTGACGAATAATTGATTCAAATTAAAGCAGCAAAAGGCAAAAAGAATGAAGTCAAAACATATCATCATAAATCAAAAAGTGGGATTGCAAAAAGAAAGAGCATCACACCCCGACTAAGTGAGACACAGATGCCTCTTACTTAACCTAAATTCATTTCAGGAGTCAGTTTGGTCCAGGAGGTAAACAGTGTACTCCAAAACTGAAGCAAAAGTAGTTAGCTTGTGTCAAACGGGCAAATCTAAACAATTAGGGTTATTTTCGACCTGGGTTTTACTTTACTTAAACTTAATTGTTTTCTAAATGTAATCACTATAGGGCTTCTCTTACCTTCAGTCAGCTGCCAGAGCTGTAATACATTCTCGAGGGCCAGCTGAACCCAAAAGTGATTAAAACACACTCTTTTATCACAATAACGTCAAACTGTAATGGAGCCTGCGTCCAAACTCTGACTGTACACTACCTGAGCTTGTATTAGCCACGCTGCCTGGGACAATGATGTTGGATTTAGTCATATTGTTCTGTAAACAGGAAACTGCCAAATGGGAAAACATGTTGACATCAGCCTCTGGTAGTAATTACAAGTTGGATATATGGGATTTTGCTGGTGAGAGATATTATATTGTGCAGGTACACAAACCCAGGCAGTAAACATGGTGACACCTCCAACCACATTAGCAAACAAAGTCAGCTCTGGAGTCAGAAGTAGTTATATATCCACACAAACTTTACTTTTGCAAGCAAAAGATATTCGCTGTAGATAGCTTGTCATTTTCAAGGCAATATACTGATACTGATTTTGGATGTGGGTGTTCGAATATAAAGAGAAGTTTAAATGCCTTTTACTGAATTTGACTTGTGTGTTAGACAGCCAGCCCGGTCCGTTAGGAAATGTTGGCATTTACGTCTCTGCAAAACATGGATACACTGAATTTGTACATTTCATACAGATCATATCAAAGTGATGTAGTATATGACTTGATTTTGTCACCTGGAGGTGGACAGAATGGAGGATGGCATGTCATCTAAGCGAGACGCCTGCTAAGCTGCTGACCTCTGTTCGAGACCAGCAAACCCACTTATTTATAGCCACCAAACATGGGTGTTTTTGAGTGACCTGTTCTTGTGATTCCACCACTGATAATGCCACAAAAGGCCGTCGGGTTTTTTTTAGACATCGCTGCACTTCCTGCTAGAATATTGCCACAAAAAGTGGTTGTTTTTTACCAAGACATACCCGCGTGGGTGTTTTTGAGTGACCCATTGCTGTGTTTCCACCACAGTTAGTACCATAAAAAGCAGTTGTTCTCCACTGAGACATCACTGTGTTTCCAGCTGGGTGACCCAATCTCACTCCAAAGTCATCAAAATCTGGTGCTTGAGCAGTGACTTGTGGCGTCAGACACTGATGAAAATGCTTTCCTTTAACGCTGGCATGATATGTAGCTGGTTGCTGTTACAGTTTAATGACATTCGGTGGCGTCACGGGGAAATGCTGTGGGACACCAACGAAAGTTAAGGCGAGGAAACTCCAACTAAGGTGGGTGGGAGAGGTGGTGGGTTGGTCCAACAAACACCGACTTTCACCCGAGAGAGTGATGTTTGCGTCCTGTAAGATTCTAAAGTCAAAACTTTTCTTTCTTCCTAAACCTTACCACGTGCTTTTGTTTGCCTAAACAAAACCTCATGCATTCGTCAGTTCGCAGTGTTTTACCGATGTGCGTTTATTTTGAAAGGCACTGTATGTAACGAGTAAATTTCCTGTGAAAACAGAAGTTTATTTTGAAAGAAGACAATGCATGTAACAGGCAGAGCTTGACACGGCGTCCCAAAATGTCTACAACCAACACACCAAGGGTACCTTGCACATCGTATCTGAACTCAGAAAGTCCATGACCAAACGTCAATATGTTACAAAGTCGGAGTTAGAATGTGTTGAGCTGGGATAGTGCCATTAAAAGTGAGACATTGCTGCTTTTCCAGCCGTACATAATAATGTACAAATGTATCCGTGGTTTGCAGAAACAACATTTATACTGGAAACTGGGTTGTGACAGCAGCAGTCCTGGGAGAAAGTAACAGCGACATTTGCAAAAAGAAAAAGGTAAATAGGCTGACAATATCCAGAATTACCTTTTATGATTAATATTGTCAAGCTGGACTCAATGACCCTTGCTAATAGAATATATTAATTCCACCCCCAAGTCCATGAAGCAGGAGGAGCGGACAGTTTACTATAATGTTGCATGATTCCTTTGCGATTTAAGTCTTTTAAATGTTTTAAAAACAGAATTGTCATCAGTCACTGCCTCTTAAGGCTGCCAAAAATGTGACACTGCCTGGCGCAGTCCAAGAAAAATGGAGGAGCTCATGCTAAATCTCCTGCGGGGTGGATATTGCCTTTAAGACATAGCTGTCAGCTGTGTCAGAGGTGCTTTCCCGTCAGATATAAGTGACGTTGAATCTGAACCCTCAGTCTGCCAAAATTACTTTCTGATGGAATCTTCACCCCCATAATAATCCTATTCAGTCAAATAATCAGTCTCCATATAGCTTAGAGTGTGAGCGAACCCAAAGTGTCAGCATCCAATTAGGCAAAGATTTTGATCTCCCCTTGGCACAGCTTGTCAGGCTGAATAATATAGCCGTCACCCCTGAAGGTGAAAACCGCCCGCTGCATGGATGGAGACCTATTGTCTGGAGGATTGACAAGGGTTGATGCAACAGGCTAAAGTGAGTTATGGCCTTCACACAATCACACACATACACACACATATATTGACACACTCCCTCTCTCCTCACCACTCGTCCTCCTTCTGTCCCCAGAGAGGGTATTTTTCATGCTTTCAAACCACCCAGCAGTGACAAGCCTCTGACAACCCCTGCTTACTGTGACACCTTTGTGGGTCCAGAGGAGGTTTCCACCACAATGCCTCCTTTGACGGGCATTCTTGAGAGGAAACACACATTATTCTGCCATAACGCCCTATTTGATTGATTGGCACAGTCAAACTTTTTGGAGTGAGAGATGGCACAGAAGACTTTGACATGGATTTATTTATTTTTTAAGGAGTCCCAGTGAAAATTTATAGATGCTGGATGTGTAATTCTTGACGTCAAGCCCAAATAGTAGAAGTACTCCCTGAAAAACTTTTATTTGCCATAACAGACCATTCCAAACCCACTTTTTCGAATGTAATTTCCAGAAAGCATGAGACAGGATGTGTTTATCCACCACAACCACACCTCTCAGATTTGTCAATGGTACAACACTGCAGCACTTCACTCCCTGGAAAAACTTTGTCGGTGAATATAATCCAGGTGGCAATTGAGTTTCCATCAGAATTATTTCATGAAGATAGGGTGGAGGTATATCACCAAGCTCGTCCAGTCCTGTTTTCATCAGCTGAGAAATATATCAAAAATGAAATGTATCTCGTCTTCTTGGGATTTTGAGCCATGAATTCACTCTTTCATTTCCTCCCATCTAGAGTACTGTATGTACTGTATATTGATCTCGAGGCGCAGCCAGTGGGGGGAAGTGGTCCAGGTGGGGACCTCAGAATTGCATCTCTTCTTTTTGCAGACGATGTGATTCTGTTGGCTTCATCACACGATGACCTCCTGCAGGCACGAGTGAGTGTAGAATAGAGCATGAGATGGATTGGCGGTTTGGTGCGGCGTCTGCAGTGATGTGGGTGCTGCACCAGACTGTCGTGGTGAAGAGGGGGCTGAGCTGGAAGGCACAGCTTTCGATTTATTGGTCCATCTACATCCCAACACTCACCTATTGTCATGAGCTCTGAGTAGTGACCAAAAGAATCAGATCCTAGATACAAGCGGCTGAAGTTTTCTCAGAAGGGTGGCTGGGCTCAGCCTTAGAGATAGGATGTGGCGCACAGACATCTGGAGGGAGCAATGATGCAAGCCTGGCACAAGAGATGGGAAGTACAGACGCTGATTCAGATCTGCCTGTAACCTCCAGTCTCATGCCCCTCCCAGTTGGCTGGTGTCTGATTTTACTGTGCAAGCCTTGGATTGCTTTGCACCTTTGCGGGCAAACCCTCTTGTTATTGTGTGATTGAATGAATGACGGAGGAGGTAGGGCCTTGATGGATGTCTGTCTGGTCTCCAGAGTAGCTGCTAGACACTTAAGGGGTATAACGACCTTGTGTCAGGCTTGTCTTGCAGCCAATCAGAATATGTCTCAAGTTTGCTAACCTTAACCCTTTGGTTCCTACTCAGAAACCCCCAGACGGCACTATTACTCCCACTCATAGTCTCAAGTACGTGCATGAAGGGATTGTGACATCTAGTCCTAAACTGAACTAATTCACGGCACAAATTGAATTGGATCAAAAAATTATTTCTCTCTCACCATTGACAATCCTACATATTTGACCCACAAGATAACTGCTTGGTCCCACATTACACCCATTCTTGCATCTCTCAATTCACTTCCTGTCAAATTCAGTTGTTGATAACAAATAAAGAACTCCATATCCCCGGTTACACTTCTGATCTACTCGTTCCTTATTCTTTTTCTCGACCACTCCGACCCTCAAACCTTGGCCTTTTATCCATCCCTCGCTTCAGCTGCAAAACAAAAGGTGATCATGCCTTTGCTGCTTTAGCCCCAACCCTCTGAAATCATCCAGTCTCCCAGATTCGCTGAATCTTCGGGCTTTTTTGAATAGCTTCTAAGATCCCCAACTTTTTAGGCAATCATTTTTATAGATCTTCATTTCTGTCTTGTGTTTTGCCATGTTGTAGTTTATTTTTTCCACCTGAGTTGTTCATTTATTTACATTTTTCATGTGTGTGTGAAGCACTTTGTAACTGTGTGTGCTCTTTAAGTACAACTTTACTTACATATCTTGAAAATCTAAATACCAGGTTGATGTGCAGTGACCTTCAAACTTACAATAATTAAATAATAACTCATTATCAATAACTCATATTCTGTGCATTCAACTGCTGTTCTTTGGAAACTCTCTTGTTATTCTCTTTATCCTGGCTTTTGTTGATTCTTTCTCAAGTTTCCTGGGTTCTTCATCTTTGAGCCTTTTAACTAATGCCCTGTCCACAGAGGAACCTGTAGCTGTACACTGGAGTGTTGTTGTTGTTTGTGTCAGAGGGCAGCGCCTCGCCTTCACAAAGAGGCCACGTCGGTTTCAGCTGACTGCAGTCGTGGCACTCGCCATGTGTGGCTGGGAGACTGGATACCTGCTTCACAGCATCTCGCTTACTGAATCCATCCCTCCCTCTCCCTAAACCCTGCACGGGGACAGCCTCCCAAGGTCAGTCAACCCACCACACACACATACATGCACACTTCTATTCTCCCTCACTTCCCACCGCTGACAACCACTCCCGTGAAATCAGGAATTGGTATGGCCGTGAAGTCCTCATTCACATGAGGTAAGACAAGGGTGAAATGCCAGCATGACATCCCAATTTGTTGTCATGGCAACCTGGAGACCTGGTGACAAACCTGGAAACAAAAACACAAACACAAAAGCAGAAAAAACAAAATAATAAATCGTCTGTTTTTACAAAATGTGGCATGAACGGACCATGTGGTGGAGAACCCAGGAAATTAAATTTTAAAAAAAGAGCAGCTGCTGACGGCTGCTGCCTGTTGGGGGAATCAAGTGGAAGGGAGACATGTTTCTGGACCACAAAATGTGAAGCAAGTACTTTGACATCTTCCCCAAACCAACATTTGATGACTTTTACCCCAAGCAGAGGACACTGCAGACATTTAGGGTGAGCCCTCCCCCCTCACCCACTACCCAACCTCCCCCCCACCCTGCCTCAACATATTGCACCTGTTCAATTATTTAGCTGCTACTCTGTGGTTCGGTCCTGAGCTGCAGTGAAAGCTGTACCTGCCGATTAGAGCGGGGCTTGTCACCGGAGCTGGCCAGATATCTCCGTCTTGTCGTTGTCTGAGAGAGAGAGATGCCTTTGGCCACATTACGCAGGAGGAAATGTCATTACCTCATTGCAGGCTTGTCATCTCCAGCCTTTGGTCTCCCAGGGGCGGCGAGGATTTGTATGTGTGTGAAGGTGTGTGTGTGTAACTCAGTCACCCAACACAAATGCATGAGGCGTATGTGGTGGTTGGGAGATTCACTCTTGGGGGGTTTTGATGGTAAAACTATTTGCCTGAGTCTCAAAAGTTGCTTGTTGTTTTGACAAATCCCCAAAAATCTGAGTTCCTGTTGAGGCAGACAATCCTCTGAATCATTTAGATTTTTGGGAAACTAAAGCTCCTCATTAAAACCATCATTATTATAATAACTGTAATATTTTGACTTGCATGAAATTCAGTGTTATATAAAAACTGATTGAAGTTGGGGCTTTTTTAAGACAGCCACTTCATCAGCTCTGCGTGTAATATGTAATCAAACTAAATTTTATGTCAGCAGGCTAATAATTTAGGCATAGATCAGATTTTATTTTAATAGACAGGCTTCATATAATGTGATATGAGGATACAAAGTACCTTGTCAGTCTTTTTAGTGAGTAAAAATGCTCAGACACACAATTTGTCATGAAAATCTGATGTATCCCAGTTTGTTTCTGTAGCAATTAAATGCAATTTCCACAGCGATTTGTATACAGCTATAATAAGTAGTGTCTTAATTGACATTTAACTTGTTGATATTAACTGCAGAGTGCAATGATCTGATGGGAAATCAGGCAGAAATCATGAGGAGCACATCTTTTCCACCACTGGGGGGCACTGTTGAAGCAAATACAAGCCTCTAACACTTAATCTGCCTTTACTGGCCAAGGAACGGTTTAACCAGAGCTCTGCCTTGGTCATTTTTTGGGGGGTTGTATCTTCTTAAACTACTGTTTGTAGCAGGAACAGCTGGAGTAGTAAGGTCTCCATTTTCCCAGCCCTTCTGCATTTGGCTAGGGCCTGGGGCTTAAGGAAAGGATTGGAGATGGAGAGTTAGAAAGTACCCTGTAAGCGTTGTCTATGTGTGTGTGTTTGTGTGTGTTTCGTGGTCACTTGTGTGTGATTTAACCCAAGAATATTCCACAATCATCCCTCTCCCTGGATATCCCTCGTCCCACCAACACCACATTCGACAGTTTGTTTCTCGCCGGACTGTATTTACTGTGTGAATGTCTGTCCTCAATTTCAGGCATAGATATGCAAATCACATTGGAGTTATTAATCAGAGTGTCACAGGGATTATGCAAATGAATAAAGAGCGGCGAGAGACGGGGAGGAAAGAGAAGAGTCTGGATTTCAGCAAACTTGTGTTGGCATTCACCAGAGGGAAGAGGTTTTGTTTGAGAGGGTTTGGATCGTGGTTGTGATCATCGTCCCCATGTTCTGACCTGACTCAGACAGTCCTGGTGAAAAGGTCGTCTTTATGTGAGGAGATGTTCAGCGCAGACGGGGTCGAGGACTGTCAGAGTGATGATGAGTCTGTTGTTTCACAGGGGGGAGAGCCGGGCTACACGTTAATATTGATTTCCCTTTTGAACAGCTCAGCCAACATTTTTTGACGTGCAGCAGATGTCGATATGACAGCTTGCACCAACATTACAAACCTGTGTAAACATAAACGCATGTATGGAAAATCAAAATGAAAACTTCATGTAAATAATTGTCAGAAAAAAAAATGAATATGAATTTTTACAGTGCCATAACATTTGAGGAAATATCTGCCTCTGTGACATGCAGGTAATCGATCCAAACTTTTTATAGTGTGACGCAGTGGCATGGTAGGAAGTATTATTAAACAGCTCTGGAAACTTGCAAATTAATATCAGTGACATATTAGGTCCTATGGCACTATGCTTTCACAGGCTTTCAACACAGATGCAGGTGGTCTTATTAACACCTGTTCATTCCTCAGATCTTGGCTGAGATGGACTCCCTTACCAAAAATCATATCATATATATAGATATTATGCTGTAATATCTTCCCATATTACATTAAAGTGACTGATATCAATGTTTTATTCCTAATGAATCACATGACTACTTGTTTGTGAAAGGGGCTGCTTGTAGTAATGAAGCCACTGAGAATTATCACCTGACTGCGGTTTTCCTCAGCTCTACCTGCACCTTCACTGTTCTGGTTTACTCTCACCAGCTGTTTTCAGTGAATAAGCGCTACAAACCCACTGTATGCTACCTGGCCCTGCACCAAACAGCACACAGACAACATGTAGCAGCTAAAGAGCCCAATATTTTCCTCAGGAGTTAATGGAGACCCCAAAATTTTGACCTAATATTCCTTGCGTGACGAGAAAAACAACCTCAATGCTTATGTTGCTCTCTGTTTGCCAGATGTGTACACATGCAAGGCTGCGCACAAGGATGGGGGCAGGGCTAAGCTTTGTTGGGCCCAGCTGCTGTGGAGGGCCCATGGAGGCCAACAATAGTCATGTTCATCCTAAATATAAGCACAGATTTTTGAACCAAAATATTCACTGTTACTTAACACAACATCAGAAATAAACACTGTATTCATTTTTTCTTTAGCAAATGTTGCCTGTTTCATTATGAAAGCACCGTCTCCTGGAAATGATACGTAACTGTGGCAGAAAAAGCAAACTGCAAGGGGATGGCCACATGCATTAATAACAAGTAAAGCTGATTTGGGGAGGGCCCATTCATTGTAGCTTTTCAGGGGCCCTAACCATTCCTGTGCGTTGGCCTGTACACAAATTTGCAATTCCTAGGCTAGCAAAGGCATGACCCACCCTGCTCGCCCTCTGACTGGCGACTACTCCTTTCTTTCATTGGCTTGATTGGTTAGGTTTAGGTAACAGGAGTGGGGTTTTTTAGGGTCAGGGTAAGAATGTAAGGGTAAGCCAACCAGAAGCAGAGTAAGACAAAGTAAGGCGCCTTCTATCCTATGAAATGCACATTTATGACCTGTATACCAGCATTTTTCTGCTAACACTAGCCATATCAACTTTAATCACTGGCGCCGGAAAAGGAGACAGCACTACACCAGTGCTAGCATCCCTGATTTGGCTATCTTTCAAATACAGGATTAATTTTAAGGTTCTTCTATTTGATTTTAAAGCCACACATGGGCTGGCACCCCAGTACATTACTGAACTTCTCTGCCCCTACTCCAACTCTGGACCTCTTAGATCTTCAGGACATTGTCTTTTAACTGTCCCATGATCGAGGCTGGTGTGTACTGGAGATGGTGCCTTTGCGGTAGCTGCTCCAAAGCTCTGGAATAGCCTTCCACTCTCAATCACATGCTCCCCCTCCATTGACACAAATGTAAGACATACATGTTTTCAATGGCATTTGGTTGTTCGGGGTGAGTATTTTATAATCTTTTCACATATTTTTCTTACAGGTGTTATTCTGCTTTATATTTGTATTCTGTACATGTAGTAAGTATTTAATATATATTTGTGTGGTTGTGTACTGTTATTAAATGTGCTCCAGTATCCATATTTCTGACCAATGATGGAACCATTTAGAAACCAGGAAAGTCGAAAACTTTTATGGAGCCAGTCATGATGACACAGTGAGTAGCCATTTACATTAGCATCTCAACAGAAACATATCCATATCTGCTGGACGTGTAAATAGGCAACTGGTTGTTGAAGATTTTGCCATATGAACATAAAAGGCACTAACGATGTCACAGTTGTGGTCACAGTTTGTTGAAGCTGTCCTGAAGAGGCCAAAAATCAGTTATAGTTGATGTTTTGGACAAGAAGGCTGCACTAGATATTAGATTTATGAAAATACACATCAGTTTCTCATTCTCTATGTTTTACAATATTTTTATTCAGTAAAGAGAAGAGAAGAGAAGAGAAGAGAAGAGAAGAGAAGAGAAGAGAAGTTGTTATTGACGATTTTCCACAGAAGTAAAGAAAATAATTCTCTTGTGATAAATACGGCCCTGTGCTTCAAAATGCTATACTGTAGATGTGTTTTCCACAAGTGCCACAGGATCCTTGCAGTTGAAGACCACCACCACTCCTTAAAGCCTGTTTCCACTTGTACCTAATCTACCTGTGGGACTTTACAGATTGGAAATAGATCACATGAGGAAAGCTCGGCTACCTGCAGTGATTCTTTCCCACCCTGGTGGACGATTATTGGCAGGTTTTGGGGCCCTGCCGCGAAGGGTGAACGAATGCATTTCTGCAGATGACTGTGAGGCAAGGAAAGATTGAATTCTCACTCCCTTCCATCTGTGTGTGTGGTGGGGGAAACGGGTGAGTCTCCTAGAAATAGGCAGTGATAGATGAGGTACATGGAGGAAGACAGCTACCCCTGCTCTCCAGCCTGGCTGAATCAGGAAACTGTCTGCCAACTAAATGCCTCTCCCTCCCTCCCTCTCTCTCACGCTCTCATTATAATTTTCTCCCTTTCCTCTTGGCCTCCTCTTTTCCTCTGCTTACGAATCAATCGTTTTGTTAGTGCTTACCAGACAACAGATCTTTAGTCATTATGAGATTGTGCTTTATATCACTGCTTAATGAGCACTACACCCACTGCAAGCATTCCAGGCAGCCGCTAATGGTCAAAAAAAAAAAAAAAAAGCTACACTTTCTTTCACTTGCTTTCTCTGTGTGTGCATGAGAATACATCTGCGTTAATTATCATGTTTGCATACTGTAAAATATGCAACTTGATGTAATTGTTTTCTGTCAGAATAATTTGACCAGGTTCAAACGCTGACAGAAACAAGCACCCATAAGCACGGATTCAGTTTCTCTCACAATTGGATAGGTGTCACATCACCTTGAGGAGCTGCTGACCCTAAAGGAATTTAATTAGTGTGAATTAGAGTAGAGTTTAAGTTTGCTGTGATGGTCTGATGGTTCATTTTGGAATTATTCCTGCTCCCACATTAAGAGCGGATTTCATAAAATACCCGCTGTTACTGAAAGCACTCCAGCAGATCTGCTCTCATCGAAAAAAATCCCCATCAGTCACCACTTATGGTCTTTTGGGTGGGTGGCTGAGATACCGAGTCCACTGAGCCAGGCCAAAAGTCAGCTAATGACAGGTGATGGCCATCTTTGACCTTTGACCTTTAAAGAGGCTCCTTGTTGAAACCCACTTCTCCAAAGTAAATGTTTTTTTTTCTCCATCCTTTCAGCTGTGGCTCGGCTCGGGCCTCTTACCGCAGCCTGTGGGTGCTTCTTTATTCATAGCTTGGATAAATGTACATGACCCCTTAAAATAACAGGAGTTGCCCCAGAGGGCACACTTGAGCGATGTGACATTCCAGCTAACCTGAGATGACTTTAAAGAATGGATAAGTGAAGGACAGTAGGAGGATGGGAGGAAAAGATGGAGGATGAGGAGGACAGCAGAATGGGCTAAATCAAATCAGCGTAAGCAGATAGGTTAAGCAGAAAAGGTTAGAGACAAAAATATGAGACTAAAAAAATACGATGACGTAAAATCAAAACATAAAAGAAAAATGTTCCTCAGTTTTTGACTTGACTTGCCTGTGCGCACACACTCAATAGTCCTCCGAAACAGGACGATCTTCTCACAGTAATTGAGACATACACACCTGACTGCTCATCATTCTATAAAACACCTAAACGCAGTGTGTGAATTTGCATGCAGCTAAGGCAAGGTCTTCTGTCAAACACACAGGCGAGCACTCATCAAGGATTCCGTATTTAATCAGTGGAAGTTAATGCTTTACAAACAGTCTCTGTAAAATGTTAAGCAGAGTTCCTAATTAGCCTATCGTGCAGTCATAATCACTTCAGAAATAAATTAAGCTGAAGGTATTTCGGCGGGCTAATGACCTGCATTGGTCCTCACAGCCAGCCTCCTCTACTAAGCTGTCATGTTCAAAGAGGAGCAATGAAAAGCACTTACTTTGTCCCTAACCTTTTGCTCTGTGGCTCTGTGGGTAAATATAATATACTTTATCCGTGTATGCACCAAAGGACTAAGCTCATCCACATGTGCTTATGTACTGAGTGTTATTTTGATTCCTGATGCTCGAGAGTAATGCTTGCTATTTTGCTCGGGAGAACTGACAGATTCTTGTGCAGTAACGTTGCTTTGCATTTGAGCTTTTTGGTGGAATTTTGGTTGTTCGATTGGCATGTTCAGTTTGGATTTTTATCTTGATTATTTCAGTTTCCTATAGTTTGCTATAATAACTAGTAACTTTATAATAATCACAACATTCATCCTAATAAATATTTTCAAGTTCAGCATTGTCAGCTCTTATTTTACTGCTGTTCTTTTCTTTTAGTCTTTGATTAATGTTGCCTTCCTGGACTAAATAAAGAAAGAATAATTACTGCTTCTATTGTGCTGTTGCTGCCTGTATTGTCACTTGTACCTTCCAGACCTTTTTTCCACAGCAGACATGTTGACATCAACAAGGACATCAATAACAACCACATTACAGGTATGTTTATCTGTTCCAAGGTCCTGAATTGTCTATGCCAGCTCACTGACATGGTTTACAATGATATACAATGTTGGAAGAAGTGCTCAGACCTTTTACATTAGTAAAAATACTAATGACACAAGGTAAAAACACTTCGAAATGATATATAATAAATGAAGTGGAGCCAAAGGTACAATATTTCTCCCTGAAATGTGGGGTAGAAGTATAAAATAGCAGAGAAATACTATAGTAAAGTAAGCAAGTAAGCTTAAACACAGTAGCCAAGTTAATGTAGGCCTACTTTGTCACTCAGCTGCTGTATATCTAATAATAATGGTGTCATAATTCATTGTATTAGACTTTATTTGCAAGTTTATTAAACAGAGTAAAAGAAATACAAAGTCTGACATCATGGAGAGCAGAAAATGTAAAAAAACAAACCAAAAAAACCCTTAAAGACAAGATTTAAAATTAAAAAGTATTAGACAAATTGCCAAATGGCAGGTTATAATAATGTATGGTCGAAATACCTTTCTTGTTATTCACTTGTTGAAGAGACTTCATTTAAATAAAATAAAATCTATCGTATAAAAAGCACGGTGATGGTTATAAATTTTTTTTAGATTTGTGTATAAAGTGTATTAAACTACTTCCGGGTGTGCTTTTCATGCGTGACAAAACGTAAGCCGCTCATCACGCGATGACGTCATCGTAGCTGGAGTTGCCTAGACACCGAACGAGTTGAGAAGAAACTGTGTTTCAGCGTCTTTCTGTTAAGCTAACGTCAAACTTGAACATGACATTCTTCTCTGTAAACATGTAAGTATTTAATAAGCAGTTTTGGTCGGGGTTTATTTTTACCTGAAAGAAAGTTACGCCCATTTCGCTATTAATTGGTGCTCATTAGTCCTTAATTAGCTTACAGCGTGAAAATGGCGGCCGTTCGTGTGTCGTTATTCTGCTGTTAGCGTAAACTGTTAGCCTTTAAACTATGTTAAGTGTCATTTGAGGAAAATATCAGTGGCAGTGCTTAGGCCTACTTTACTGTTTATTTCTTATTTTATGTATTTGAGTGTGATATCTTTGAATTTAATTAATGAATACAACTATTTGCTTACAGTAGTTAGCTAAGGTGAATGTGCCCTTATGAAACTTCATCTTGCTGTTGTTGCTCATTCTTTACAGCATAGACATGAGGCCTGTACTACAAAACCAGCTGAACTTACCCAGGATAACTTTTCATTATCTGGTTTGACTAACCCCAACATTGGCTGTCTGGATAACTAGCACTACAAAGCTGGTTATCCACCAGTTCAGTCAACTCTGGGTTTCCCTATCCAACCATGAACATGTTGATGTGAAAGAGATGAGGTTGTTAATTACGAGCAACATCATCAAAACCATGTGATATGATATGTGATGAAGCAGTAGTGAAAGTGTCTGTGACTATGAGACAGAAAAATGTCAGTGACGTGGGATGTAAACGACAATCTGTAATCTTAAGACGTAAAATCTAAAAACACTGAAAACACTATCCAAAAATTCAGCGTTATCCAAGACTTAAATTACGTACAGGTTTCACTGAGCTATAGGCATATGTGACATTAGTAAAGAGTATTTTTTTCTGTTTAGTTGGATGATGATAATACCAACAGGTGTAAAAGTAGTTAATAACTGATGAGGTCTATGACCTAAATATGGCATTTATAATAATGGGAGCCAATTAACAGTGTGTAGATTATTTTACTAATAAAATATTACCTGTTTTAGCCTGGTTCTCATCACACAGGTGTCTCGTTATTCTGAGCTGCAGTGGTGGAATCTGAGTGTAAGACCAGCAGCACTGTCAGCGATCACTGTGGACTAAACTAAACTTTGCATGATTTTAAATAGTGCTAGAATTATGTTCTTTGTGTTGTAAACGATCTCTCTATTTGTTAGAAGCTCTGAAACAATTAAATGATTCTACTGACCTATAACAGCATATAGGCTCCTCTTTTTTACCTGTCACTCTGGACTTTAGTTTATGGATACTTTTTTCTTCAGTGATCTGATTGGACAGGCAGTGTTGACAGGCTGTGATCCAATGTTAACTTGCTCAGGAGCAGGTTAGCTGTTCAGCATAAGTTGCCACGGTGATTTATCCCAGTAAAAAGAGAACCAGCTTCGTAGTACTGAAAACCCAGAGTTAACCCTGAAGCTACCCCGCTAACTTCAAATCCTGCTCCGTAGTACAGGCCTATGTATATGATTACATATATTTTTACATATATATTTGCAGCATATGTGTGTTTATGTCTGGTTTACAGTGGCAGTCTCCTCTGAAGAAAGGTTTTCAGAGGGAAAGCATGTATCAGCTGAGAGAGGGAGCTAAAGAAAGCACTTTAAAGATGGTTTCAAAACACCAGCTGGCTACCAGGTGAGATATTTCTGTCACACTTCTCAGACTTTTATCTCTGTTGATTCTTTTTCTTTTTATCTTTTGTTTAACTTGGATGTAAGAATATTTAATGTTTTATACAAATAATTTCAAGTTATAGTTAAATATAGCTTATATGATTTTGTACATTTTCTTTTTTGTCTGTTAATTTGATACAGTATGATAAATATTCAGTACATCTTCAGTTTCATCCATTTACATTACAGCAAAGTGTGAGAGGATAATCTATTTGCACATGAGTGGGAGAAAGTGTAACAATTGTCATAAGATGAAGTCTGCCAACTTCAGGGTGTGTCAGGTATGATATCATCAGAGGTGTAAGTCCATGTGACAAATGTTGATAGGATTTGCTTCATTTGTGATGAGACAGTGTGAACTCTAAGCAGACTGACTAGTTGCAATCAGTGCATCCTTCTACAGTGTGATTCCGACTGAAGGAAATAAACTAAAAGTGTGGTCACACTATCGGTGGCTTCTGCACCAAAATCACTTAAAGAAATCAATTTGTTACACAACCTATTCAGTCATTCTACACTTGCATCCCCAGCTTTTCACAAAGGACTCAGCAAGTGAGAGCCATTTATGCTGAAATGACAAATGTTAGCAGTCATGATGTCCAGAAAGATCTCAGAGGGAACATCAGAGACACATCCAAAGCTTTGGCCAGAGTGTAATGAATTTGACGGATGCACTTCCTGGAAAGCTTCCTCCCACCTTTCCTTGTTGTTCGAACATACATAATGCAAACACACAAGCACAGTACAGAAAGCTTTGATTACTGTTACTGGCATCAACTGTAGAGTGTTTTGGCCCGAAAGGAAAGAACGCTTCCACAGCCCTTACAAGTGAACGAGTGAAAGGATGCAGCTTTGCATTTCTATAAAGGGATGTGATATAGGCCAGTCATTTGAATTTGGTTGATGGTGGGCTCACTCTACACTGTAATGATGTGGGTGGAAACCACTCATATGTTTATCACTCATATGTTTATCACTCATACTTTTGGAGCAGACAGTGGGACATCCCAGACTCAATATCAAGGGAAAGATGAATTGTACACTTCAGTTATTTAAAAGTGTTTTCCAACTTGCTTCATGCTTTCTGAGTCACAATTTAGTTTAAAAGAGCAACCATTTCCATTATTTGTTTTAGACTAATTAATTTATTCCTTTCAGTAAAATTCACTCTGAATGGAGCGTTGTCTAATCTCTAAAATTGCTCAAGTGGCATCATTTAATTAATCTCAGTTTAAGATAAGACCACATTTTCAACTGAAAGCCTACGTCACAAATGGAGAGCATGGCATTTGAAAGAAGTACGTGTTTATCAGGCAGGGAGGGTCTTACAAAAGATGCTATTGAGTTGCATAATGGGACCCAGGGTTCTTGAAGCTTGGCCCATGTTGGGAATTTCTGCATTTCACAAATTTAAAAAAAGTTTCTCTCTCACATGCGGTATGCTAATGTGTTTTGCATGTGTTTTACATCACCTGAAAGCCTTGTACTGTATATCACAAGCCTTTTTTTTTACACAGAGATCTCGCTATTGGGCCACTCTGAAATCCTTTTATTACGCTGCCCATGGTTTTTTATACAGAGCCAAACAAGGCAGACATGATGGAGTGTGTGATTTAAGGCAGCATGCCAGCATTCTGGAAACAAAAGTGCGGTGACTTGTGTGACATGTAACACAACAGCATTAGCCTGTAGTATGACATATAACATACACGTCAAATGGTGTAGTACGGCAATAAAAATCATCTACTGTCCCTGTTGTGTGGCTGTTGATCTCGTCCTCTGTTTGGAGGGTAGTACGCTCCCAGACCTCATTATTTCCCAATTTGCGGATATTTTTGGCTGCTCTTCTGTCTCTTTGAGTTAGCTGCTAACTGCTGCTAGCTGCTTTTTAAGTGTCTTAGCAGTGGGTCGCATACGCAACATGTTGTTCACACCCATCCTGTCCATTGTTATGTCCTGCCGACTGTCCTCTTTACACAGACATTTATTCGGCGCTGTTTCTATCTCTGTTGTTGTTATAAAGGTGAGACACCTAAGTCCCCCATACCGTGATTGTATCTTTTATACAGAATGGCAAACAATAGCGCAATATGCCCACCTTGAACAGGCAGCGTAAAAAGGGCTAGAGTGAAAGTCTTACTTAAATCTCATGCGGCACCAACTAACTTTTCTAATGTAAATCTGTCTTATTTTCAGTCTTGCCAAGGAAGACTTGAAAAACACACCAATCCGGGCTGAAGCTGCACCCTTCCTTTCACTGAAGCAAGAGTATTTGTTACTGGGAGCATCTGAGGAGGGCTACACAAGTCTGAAGGTTCCTGCCTTGACATGGTACAGTCACACACACATGCTCCACTTCACACACTCGCTGCATAAAAAGATAATTTAATTTACACCAAGGATTTTTATCAGCACTTGGAGCTGACCGACACTGCCATTATGGTGCTGATGATAATCAATCTCAAATCAATTAGGCAGTAATTGCTGAGTCAATGGGGGAGGCTGGTTAAATATTGATAAGTGTCTAAAAGGCCCATCAGGCTCTATTGACAGCCTAGGGAGACAGACAGCACTGGTTCAGCTGAGAGGGGAGGGAGGAGTGATGGAGAGATGGCTTAGGGGCTCGGGTCATATTCTCTACTCAAGCTGGCCACTCTGGTAATCAATGCAAACCTGCTCTCTCTCTGGCTGTAAGCTCTGTTCATAACTTTTATATTACTGTTGGAAGTACCTGCTCTACAGTTATGAAACTATCTCGACCCTAAGCTTCATAAGAGAGGAAATCAACCTCTAGTGCAGCTCTTAAAAACATTGTGCATTGTTTTCATCTGTGAGACCATTTTGTGGTTCGGTGGTATTTGTCTCATTCCTGTAGATAACTGGCAAATAAAATACACAGATATTTCAAGTGCAGCTTTAATTGCACAGTAACTGGAAAACTATACAGCAATATGGAATATTACTTTGCATAAATAATTAAATAGCGATACCTAGGCTGATGCCTAGGACAGCCAAGGTATCGAAGACATAATTTCTTGCCTGTTTGAGCTGCCTTCCCCCCTATTGATAAGTGCTTTGTATACTTAGACTTGGCCAATGTGAAGGATCTACCCGGGTTTGCCATGTAAATTTGCTGTTTGAGTATGCCATACTCACCATCGCATGATTTTCTCAAAGAAAAAGCAGAGAAGTCTCAGTTTTCAAGCTAAAATTGTGTTTGGTTTAGTCTCTCACGTTAGTTATTTGTTACAGCTTTATTGCTGGATTATTAAACAGTTAGCATTTCCAAGTCTGAAATAATGAAAAAAGAAATACCAACATAAAATTTAGTTCAAATTGAATGCCCTGTTATCTGTTTTTTTTTTTTTTTTAATGTGTGCGTGTGCAACACAGGTAGTGTGGTGAGACCCTTCTGATGACAATTTAACCCTATGGGCCCAAAAGACACATAGTGCGTCCAAATTCACACCTGTTCTTCTCTATTGATTTTCTCTGTGACCGTGCATCATAGCCAATGTTTTCGCAGTGAAAAAAAATGATAAAGTTACACTAAAATTATGTATAACAGAGCTTTCATACAGCTTTGCACACACATTACTCTTGGATGGATTATTCACGAATGCAGGCTCGCACAGAAATGCCACACATATCACATGAAAGCGCATGAGCAGAGCTTTCCAATGATACCACACACATCATTGTGCTGTCATCCCATCATGCTATAAATACAGATCAATTGTCTACAAAATAAAAACCTGACGAATTTCTTTACAATCCATTATACAGATCTTGTTATCAGTCACTTCATATAGTGAGGAATATCTTATCTTACCACGTCTTAGGCTCGCGTGTGTTTCTCCCTGTCTATCCACATTTGTAGTCCAGCTTTCAACATAGAAATATCTCCATATTGTCCAGTTGACACTCCATCAAACTTTGTATGACAAGACCAGTCACTTCACCTTTGCGTACCCAGACAACTGCAGCCTAACTATGCATGCATGACAGGGCCGTAGTCACCATATACATTAAAGGGGACATGTCCCCCCCAATATATAACTGAAACTGAGAAACAACAACAAACTTTGTTCACTGCAAACAAAGTGGCAAATATTATCTTGGAGGACATCATTGCACTTGGTTGACGATTTTTCTATTATCTTAGATGTAAATATTGCATGTTTCTTTTTTTTCCCCAACATTATCTTTATTGAGTTTTCAAAATGCTTCCAAAGTACATAAATATAGAGATAAGAGTGCGCTCACATCAAAGGGGACATCAGGAGCAGCTAAATTATTGTCCAGCATTCAAATCGTCCTTCTTTGCAAGTCAGGTTGTCAGATAACATAGAGCAACACTTAGATGAAAGTACAAGTGTAAAAAAACAACAACAACCAGAACAACAAAGGTTTCTCTATATTATCATGAGTTAGCCCAAATTATTTCACTATTGTGCATGGTTCAAAAATACAAACTCAGATATACAGTTCACACAGAATAAAGAAATCAAGTATCAAAAGAAAAGAAATTATTTTCTTTTATCTTTTATCACTGCAAAGGACTACCGATAACTACGCCTCGTCTGCTTCATTCCCCACATTACTTAAATCCACACTCTCCATATATTCCATAAAAGAACCCCAAATGTTTTGAAATAGTGATAGTTTCCCCTTTATGATGTAAGTAATCTTCTCCATAGGTAAAGTTGTGGATATTTCCTTAATCCAGTTAATGAATTTTGTTTTACTGGTACTCCTCCATGAGAGTGCCATGACTCTTTTTGCAAGCAGTAAACATAAATCCAGGGCAGTGATTATTTTTCTAGACATATGATGTCTATCAGGATATAAACCTAGAATAAATAGTTTAGGGTCAAGAACTAATTTTATACCTAGTATAGTCTCTAAAGCTTGTTTAATCTCCCACCAGAAATGTTGGACTTTATTGCATTCCCAGATACAGTGGAAGAACGTCCCCTTCTCCTCTCCACACCTGAAACACAGGTCTGGGATGGCATCATTATACTTATTAAGCTTTTCTGGCGTCACATATGTCCTCATTAGCCAATTATATTACAGTACTTTGAGGCTAGTATTGGTAGTTTGTGTTTGTGCTTCAGCACACGCTTTTTCCCTGTCCTCGGGGGGCAAGTCCTCCTGTAAATCTTCCCTCCAGGCGTTAAGTTTCCGTAAAGAAGACTCAGAGGAACCCTCTGCTAACATGTTATATAGTTTGGAGATAATTCCCTTTCCAAAGCAATCTTTTTTCATTTCCGTTTCCAAAGTGGACAACGGGGGGATCGACAAACACTGGTTTTGAGATGATCTAATAAAGTTTCTCACCTGTAGATATTTAAATTGATGTTTGTTTGGAATGTCATACCTGGCAATCAACTCCTCAAATGGCATATTGCATGTTTCCTTCAGATAAAACACATTTTTGACTTGTGAATGAGTCAATGGAATTTCTTGCAATAATGAAAAAATTCTGGCAATCATGTCCGCCTGGCACAAACCACATGTTTTGGAGAACTGTGAAGTGACAGAATGTCCCACCATCATGATTCTTATATTGCCAGATTCCAGAGAGTCTCCCCTCTTCATATATGGCAGAATATGTCAACTTCCAACTTGCTATGCTGAGATACATGTAAAAATGTAAGAATTTAGTCACACGGATTTGTTTTTTTCATTGATATAAAAATTAATATAAAATACAGGCACATAGAAGGACATGGAATGATGGCAAATCTGGTTAGCCCACATTGTCCTGAAAAAAACAAGATATAGCATGTGTATGTAGCCTTTATAATAACTGTGATTTGAGCTTAAAAGTAAAGGCAGTAAAAATACCCCAAAAACGCCTAGGGCCCATAGGGTTAAACAGCTATTTAAATCCATTTGGGGCCAATCAGGGATCCAGACTGTAGCTGACAAGTAAGCAGCCAATCAGGCACTGTGTTGTAGTTGGTGACGTAAAATCCAGGCCGCAGCTTGCAGAACAGTAATTGCGGCTCCCACTCCCTAGTAGAATAAACACAGCAATAAATTAAGTTATTGTAGAAATGGAGTCGATAAAAACAATTAAACATGAACAACAGTACGCACTCACAGAGTTTTGGTAAAAGCTTGATTTATCTCTGTTGGTAATGAAGATGTCCCCTGGTGTTTCCTTATGCTGATTGGCTGAAGGTTTTTGTCTGTCAAGGCGAGTACTTCCGCCCACGTAAAGTGTTTGGGCGAGCCGCGGACCAGACAGACACAGAGAGCAAAACAAAATATTGGGCTAACGTCATCAGGATGGTCTTATAAGGATACAACACTGGTCCTCTGGTCAGTCTACTGTCAATAATGCATATAACATGATGTGGACATGTGCAGGGTGTTTTTTATTTATCAACGCTCATGGGCTGCTTTCATGTGTAATTATTGCATATGGATTTGGCATCAGGTCAAACATTCTCAACGATCGGCTACTGAGCACACCTCCTGACAGTGCTGCAAAGCTCAGTATCCCCTCTATCCATCAGCATGCAGTGAAGACTCTACTGCCCTTCCCAATCACACACCTTTGTGGGGCAGATTTCTCCTTCGTCAGCCACAAAAACAATACCTTTGGAATGTAATGGATATAGATGATGACTGATGTATTGCCTTCAAAATCAGGCGTCTGATCTGACCATGGAATTAGTTTATCTTCGAACTTTATGCTGGTTATGCTTTTTAAATCTACTTTCTTTTTGATTTTGCTGGTATTATTTTCTCTCTCTGCATAGTTGAATTCAAAGCAGCTGCTTCAGGAGGGATTATAGGTTCCCTTATTGTGCTGAAGTGTTGTAATTGAACAATTAGGTTTGCCACTTCATATTAAGCTACCTGGGTTTGGCGAGCCTGCTTATGTATACTGTCTTTTGCCTACACAGTTCCTCTTCCTTTGCTTTTGAGCAGAAAAAAGTCCAGGTAATTTCAACATGTCTGTTTAAGCCTTTCTGGTAGTTGCAGTATTTAGTCTTGCCACTCATAGTCTCCTCAAATGTCACACTTTGGGTTGAGGGGGATGTTTGTGGTGTGTCTGGCCTGTGTGTATTGTACAATACATTATGAGTTGTCCTGTTCTTGAATGAGTGTGATAGGCTTTTTGAGAAGCCACCATTCGATCTTGGAACCAGCTAGCTAAATAGCAGCTTATCTGTATTAATGAATGATAGTCAAAAATTACACTACTGCACTAGCTTTTTTCCTGTATGAGTTGTGGCTCTTTGTAGACACACACACACACACACACACACACACACACACACGCTTGTTCACAAATATATTTGTTGATTAATTTTTTGGATCCTACAAGTGATTTAACAGCATATATTGGCATGTATCCACACTTTGAGAAACAAAATCTGTCAGAAAACCTTTGTGTTTATGCAGTTTTATTTTGACAGCACTCATGTGTTTGAAAAATGTGGGATATTAACCTATTCAGCGCTGGCACAAAATATTAGTATTGTCAGCTTCAGTGTCTCTTTAAGCATAAACTGAACTGAAAATATCAAAGCACAGTGTCAGTGTTGGCATTTGAAACCCAAATTAGTAGCACCATAGTCTGTGTCATTTGCAGTTTGAGTTACATTGAGTCTGAAGCTTAAGAGAGGAGATGAGCAAGGACTTTGCCCTAATTATCATGCTGGCTAAACATGCTGTGTCGGTTAAATGGTGTTTGCAACAGGCGCAACCTCTGGCTGCTTATAGCAGCTACTTCCTGACACTCCCAATCAGCTTGATTGATTGGATCCCAAACCACTCCCTAACTCTGATTGGCAGCTTAATGACAAGGGGGGGAGGAGAATCGCTAAAGGAGACAGGCTATTTTATGGTACTTAGCTGATCCAGAGTAAGTTTTTGTTCTTAAAATGGTCTGTGTGTAAGTGCCTGCCTCAGTTGTTGTTCTGCAGCAAAGACAGCATCAGAAAAATATTCATCCATAATAATCTGTCTGGGCTCTTTTCTTCGGCTTTCCCAAAACTGTCACATCTATCAAGATTAGGTGACTGGTGGAGCCCAATTTTCCCTTAAAACGAATCAATCTCACTGAATGCCTGCAACAACTGATGCTGACTGTCCAAGTGACTCGTGGTATAACCAACACAGACAAATATTCAAGGCTTAAACCAAACCACTGATTAGACAGCTCAGTGATCCATCTTCTGAAGACAGTACTGACAGTCATGTTAGCATCCATCTGCATTTGTTTCTCATAGGCAGTTAATTCCATTAGCCTTTTCAGAAGGGCGGTTAGCGCATGATTTTCTATAAATCTTTTCTTTCTACAATCATAAATCAAGACAGGGTGGTTTCAGGCTGTGGTATCTTCTCTGATGCTAACCCTTCCTTGTGTCCTTGTTTGTCTTTTACACAAATGTTTAAAGGCCTCCTACTGTCATTAAAATGTATAGTGTAGCCATGAAGCAGTTTTCTGAAACCATTTGTAAAGTGCTTAAAATTTGTGACATGTCATGTGCTGTCATTTGCTTGAACTTTGGTGCCTGCTTTAAATGGTAACTGTAACGTTTTTGATTAAATTCTTTGATTCACAGGAATTTGACAGTGCGCTTAACTAGCTCTGATCTTTGTCTTTCATTCTAGTCAAATGTGTTGTTTTCTTACATATCCTTTCAGTGAGAAATAGGATCTTTATCATTTTTCATCTAGGTAACAGTGTCCCGATGGAGTAAATTGTTTGTAATCAGAGAATTAAAAGAGCATTTAATCTTAAAAGGCTTGTCGTGTGGAATCGCTTTGATGTGAGCTAATTCAATATGAACGTAACCTGAGGGCACTTAAGATGGAGATTGGGGTTGCGATAAGATGCCTTTGGAATACTAGTGCAGAGTTGGCACGCCCAGTGAAGATTAATCGTGTAAAGGAAATCTTTTCTTTGAACCCTTCCCGAGAATATGAATAAGATGAATTAACGGCTGCTGATTGCATGCCACCACAGGACTTGTGCCAAAGCTTGCTTGTGTTATAGCAGAACTTTGAATAATATAAACTCCCTGTTATTTGAATCAGAGGTCAGTCTTTGGAAATATTTAAGAGTTGGTATCATTTTTTGTTTTATAAAATGACACTGTAATAATTATCAGTCTATTGTTATTATTAAACCTTTTTTTTTTTTTTTTTTTTTCCAGTTCAGTTGTGATTTGACTGGCTGGGAATATCTAGGAGAACTCAATCGTTACGTACTGTTGAAATGCTGTGGTGCTAGGCAGATAACTTTAATTTGTTCTGCTGAGCTTGTTAGCTGCTTAGAAGACTGTGTGTACTGGGCATCTTGCAGGTTTAATTTATGTAACTACATATATGAGCTAGTGTGTGTTCTGTGTGTGACACAGAATTGAGGCTGCATGCTCAGTAAACCTCTCCAAAGTAAATAGATGTTTTAAAAAGAGAAGAAAATCACAACTTGAGGGGCAGAAAATACGGATTTCAGTCTACAATTGAACAAAATGATTGTAATACTTTTATGAGGACTCAACAATTACTTGGCTTGAGAGGTTAAATGTAGCCCTATCTTTGGCAAGATTTCTTGCTTTTGCTGTCGAAAAAATCGAAATTTCAATTTCCCAATCATCCCCCTTTCCACAGTATTTGCGTCATGATTGGCCTTGTTAGTAATGTGGTAGTTCTACTGAGTAAGCTAGCTGAATGACATCTTTGTGACAGTGAAAAGCCCAAAGAAATGGGGCAGTTAGGGACCTTGCAGAGACTTGCACAGGAGGAAATATCTAAAGATGTTGACATATTCACTGTTGTCTAATATTGTTTGTTAAGGTATATACAGTGGTGGAAAAAAGTTTTCGGACACCCCATGCATTTGTGAAATATTGCATTAAGAATCACTCTTAGGTCTTCAAGTGCAATTTCTTTTAGTACAGTCACAGCCAAAATACTAAATAAATCCTAAAAAAGCCATTAAAATCTTAAAATTGATTGGTTCCATAAAAATACATAAGAAATTTTGAGTATTGGGTCATTTTGGTACCAGTGATGAAGGTCGTTCTTTTTATTAAAAGACACAATTTTTGTTGCCAAGCTTTGTGTCTACATAAAGCCAGCACATTTGAAAGTTCTTCAGACACAAAAATGGCTAAAACAAGGAACCTAACGCAGGAAACACGCCTGAAGATTAAGATTCTCAGCCAGGAAGGGTACAGCTGCCGCCAGATAGCCAGGAAGTGCAGATGCAGTCCTTCAGCAGTTGGATACACTCTGCAGAAATACAGACGAACCAACAGCTTGGAAGACAAACCAAGATCTGGGCGTCCAAGGGTTTCTTCAGCAAGAAATGACCGCATCCTGATCCGCATGCGCAGGCAAAACCGCCAAATGACATCACAGGAGCTTCAGCAACAGTGGTCAAACCAAACTGGCGTCCAGTGTTCCACCCGCACTGTACGTGGCCGACTTTTAGATCATGGCTTAAGGTCCTACAAGGCCATCAAGAAGCCCCTGATCAATGAGAGACAGAGGTTAGCCCGGCGTTGTTGGGCCCAGGCACACAAGAACTGGACAGCCAGGAATTGGAAGAAGATTTTGTGGTCAGATGAGTCCAGTTTCCAGCTTTATCTTCCTCCTACTAATGTGAGGGTACGCAGAAGGCCAGGCGAAGCATTATCTCCAGCATGTACAGTACCTACTGTCAAGCATGGTGGAGGCAGTATCATGGTTTGGGGATGCATGAGTGCTGCTGGTGTTGGTCATCTCACTGTCTGTGATGGCACATTGAACTCTACCAAGTATTGTACCATTCTCAGAACCCACATGCTCCCTTCTGCGCGTGCACTGTTCCGTCGAGGTAAAAACTGGATGTTTCAACAAGATAATGCCCCTTGCCACACATCCAAGGCCAGTAGAACTTGGCTGCAGGAGCACAGTATCCAGGTCTTAGAGTGGCCAGCTCAATCCCCGGACATGAGCCCCATTAAAAATCTGTGGTGGATTATCAAAAGGTCTGTTTCAAAGCATAAACCAAAGAATTTAGAAGAATTAAAAGCAGTAATTCAAGAAGAATGGGACAAGATTACCCCTCAACAGTGTGAAAGGCTCGTGGGGAACATGCCAGCCAGGATTAGAGCTCTACTACGTGCCAATGGCAGGACTACTAAATATTAATTTGATGATGTGATGGTTTATTTATTTTTTGTTCAGTTTTGAACACATTCTCTGTTATTTGTTGACTTTGATACCGACCGAATGTTGAGAACTGACATATTGAAACTGTCAAGAATTTAGTTTTGTTAGTTTTTCTTGTAAACAATAAACAAAAAAATATAATTTGTATTTGTTTGTATCTGTCTAATGCAGCCACACCTTTTGAAACACAAAAAATATTTTTCCACAAATATTTCATGATAATATTTGAGATTGTGTAAAATTTTAAGGGTGTCCGAAAACTTTTTTCCACCACTGTAAATGATTCTTTGGCACTTAAATCTGCTTAACTTCCAATGTTCGATTTTCTCAAGCTATTTCCACAAGGACAAATTCAGAAACCTTTTTCAAACATTTAAAAAAAAATAAACTCCATGGAAAATTAAATATGTAAAATTAGAAACTAAATTTAAATAAACATCATACCAATATTTGAAAATATCTCGAATAAGACATAGACAGGTCCAGTGTGCTACAGACAGAGAATCACATTAAAGCATTCGAACAATCACTGGACACTGGAGGCACAGGAGGAAAGGTGACATGTGATGTAACGGAGAGCAGATTGACTTCTACAAGACTGGCCATTTGGTGCAATTCTAATTAATCCACTAACTCTCCATGGGACTGCTGTTAGCACCACAGCCGTTCACACAAACTTACTTGGCCAAGGACACCAGCTAAGAGGAATTTAATCAATGTGATGGATAACATTTGTCTTTACAGCTCTTGCGGCAATTCCCATGTTAACCATTCGAGGCGACAGTACTTTTCCTTCCAAATGTTCTTGGCTTTTTTTTTTTTCTGCTGGCAAGTGATGAGGTAAAGTAGAACCTAAAGGCAGTGAAAAAAGTAGAGTCACTGCTGTCACAAGGGAAAGGAGGAGTGGGAGTTTGGGGTAAAGGAATACAACAAAACTGCTTTGTGGGGCCTTCTCGACTGAGATGGACGGCATTTGCACAAATAATTTCCAAAAGGTTTAGTGTGATTAATGCAACCAAGGAGGCTGGATTAACAAGGTACTATCGATGTTTTTGTGACATCATAACAGCTTGTGAGATTTTTTGTCATTGATGAATTAAAGACCTACATAATAGGTCTACATAATAATCGCGAGACAACGTCTGACGAAGTCAACAAAATGAATGACAAAAACAAACAAATATCCGAATACCAAAAATCACCACCTCTCACAGTCAAGGCGTTTTTTTAAGATTTACTGCTTCATCTCGTGCCCATAATGCTTAAGTAGTGATACTCTGGGCGTCTACTGAAATTGCCTTTTTTGGTTTTTTAGGGCTTTGTTTTCATTTTTTTTTTTTTTACCAGAGTCACAATTTGAAAACATAGTTATTTCCTTTTCAAAGTTGTGTCTCTGCTCAGTTAAATCTTAAGCAGAATAGAGCCACATTTGGCTTTCATGGTGCTTGGAGTGCGATGAATCCTGTTATGGATAATGGTAAATGCCTCTTGAGTGATAGTTAATCACTGACTGGCAAGAAATTCAGCCTTTTGGGGCCTTGGTGTTATTTATGAAATTGCAGATGATATTCTATCATCACCTTATTTCACACATAGAAAAAGGCAGTGCAAGATGACGTGACTGTAATTTCTCTAGAATGAGTCGGGGAGTGGGCATACGAGGTTACCTCGTGCTGTATCATAAAAGCCAGTGTGTGGCCTTGGCAGGGCAGATAGTCACAGAGGGACGGGGGTGTTGGCTGGAAGTAGGGAGCGGTTTTAATCAAATAGCCCCTCCAGCTGTTGCCCACCTGGTGAATTGCAAAGTGTCTTCTACCAACATAACGCACCAGTGAAGGAGAGACAGCTCCTTGTGTGACAACTGCTCTTATTGTACGTTGCAGTTGTGCTGGGCTTTCACAAGGCTGCAGAGAAAGCAGTGCACAGGACAGAGGGCTGCATAATTGCAGTACTGTGTAATCATGGGAGCTGACAGAGGACATTTTTTGCTGTCACAGGTTACCACATGCAGTGCTGTGTGCACTAGCAGGCAAATGTACTCGACTGACCGGGTAAATTTGCATCAGGCGTGTGTTCTTGTGTGGTATCATGCGAGCATCTATTCCCTCCGTACTCCAATCTGATACCCAAACAGGCAGCAACATTTTGGAATATACTGAGAAAAACATTACAAAACAGAAGTCTAACATGTTTTGACAAATATCATATGTTACCATCTGCAGTTGTTGGCAATAAAAATTAGGAAGCTGAGATGGATGACAGTAGTATGAATAACAACAAGCAACTTTTCATAGAAGTAGCTTGCAGTACAAAAGAGTCAAACTGTAAGTTATCCTGACATTCACATGAAACCCAGCAGATGCACTGACTGTCGGGAGAACAAAGACAACATGAGAAACTGACATTGAAGAAAAAACATGGGCCTGTCATGAATATTAATAATTGCAATTGTTTTGAGTCTGGTGGTCTCATTCAATGGAGCAAAAGTTTGATTGACAGTCGGATGGCAATGGCGCACCAATCAATCAACCACTTGAATGAGCTGTATTCCCAATACCATATGCTGCCTACGTGTAGGACACCGCGCTGTCTCTTGGACGCACCACCATTCTGCATTTTTTATAATTTCATTTGAATGACTAACAAGACCGACCAAGCGGGTGCTTGTAAAAAGGGCTGAATATTCAGTGAAAATGTTAATGCATCATTTTATGGAAATTAGGCACTGAGCCAAGATGCACCAGATTTATAAGCACCTGTTTGCTTTTGATGTTTTGCCACAAACTAGCAGCCATTTCAATCCAAAGCGAGAAGACTTCACTTTTACTTGAGGGACATGCAGGGATATTCAAAAAATAATAAAATAGAGGAAGGAGTAGTGTGTGTGGTTCAGACTATGTCTGTATTGAGTTAATGGTTCTATAGAGGCACATTACAAGGATGATAAAGTAATTAACTGATCTATATTGGAACTTTTCTTGAAGAAGGAAGGGAATTCTTCTTTCTCTCCACCAGAGAAGTCAAAGTCTGTCCCATGAAATATTCAAAAAGCTGTTTTTCCCTGGGATAGTAATTCATCATCTATATATAGCCTCCTTTTTATCACTCTTCCTGGATCATGGATGATTCCTGATTCCGGCGATGCATTTTTTTCCCAGACTTAGATGATGAGAAGAATGCTAGATGAATAAAATATTCAGCTACCTACTTAGTCATGGTGGCAGTGTAAGTGTGTGTGTGTGTGTTTGTGTGTGTGTGTGTGTGTGGGTGTTTGTGTGTGTGGGGGGCTATCTTGTAAGTAACCATAAATAACCAGTGAAGTATAGCTAAACATAGTTAGGCAGAGGCAAAGGCAGTCAAGTCGTGGTTTCAGAGTAACGATAAAAGTCGTTGGATATAGAAAGGGAGTAGTGCCTACAGAGTGATTAATCGTCAAGAGGCTGAAGCAGTAAAGATGGAAACATTTGACAAAGTAGTTAATACCTGAGGGCCTGACAAACATGAATTACATACAGGAACAGGAACTGAGTACAGGAGTACAGGAACTGAATGTTCAGATAATCGACACCTCCACATGGTGCAGAAACTATCTCTGAGCTGTTATTCTCAACCTTTTCTGTGAAGTAATCCCAGACGGAATCAATTGATTCAGTATTGTGCTGCATAGGCTGTTATTAAAGACCAACCCAAAATGGAGGAATAAGACTTTAAAAGTTGCACTTGGAAACAATTACCAGACTGTCATTTTTTTGACTGAGGAAATGGTGAGTTTAGATTAGAGATTGGGTGTTTTTGTCTTTCTGAAACAGGTCCTGTTATGCGCCACAGTCTTCACTAAATTCCATCTGGCTTGTAGCCTACAGCTAGCTAGGCTGTGTTTTTTAGCACCTGGCAGCAACTTGACGATTGCAAAGGAAAACCCCCTTCCATCCATTATTTCTCATAACCCTTAAATATATTTCAGGCAGTAAAATTTTCCTTACTTTAAGACATGAACACTTGATACATTTCCAGCTCGCTATCAATCTAAATACCTTAATTCCTAAATAATACCTGCACTGTGTTTCATAAAGATGGAGGGTTATTGAAACTATTTCTTTGTATCTTGTATTCAGCTCTGTATCTTGCAAGAAATTGGAATGGACTGAACAAGGTACCTTCAAAGAGCTTGAAAGGCTTTGATGAGTCCAGGTTCTCTTCCTCTTGGATCAACAGGGCTGTGGCCTTTACTTGTTCCAAGGAAGACAAAGTCCTTCCCTGAACTTGTAATCAGCTCCTGGAGGAGAGCCTGAGCTGAGTGACTCAACAAATGAAACCTCTACATATGACATGTGGTTTTAGTGTGTGACTTTTGATGCTTTGATTGAGGTACTTGGCTCTCTGTGAAATCAAGACAGCGGTATTATCTTTCATTAAAATAGATGGCTTTGCAATTTATTTTTATCCCTATGAGCCATCTGGATATTGCGGGTCTTAGGATGTAATAGTGGGAAATTACATATTAGCATGAGGTTAATCATTTAAGACCAGCTTATTCACATGGTCAGTAGTGTTTAATGATTCTGGTGAAAGCATATGGTGCTTCCGTTTATGAAAGCACTCTTTGAAAATGAATTGAAATTTGGGTTTCAAACTTTAAGTTTCTCATCTTCCTGTAGGATTAAAGCTGTGTGCAAATTCCGCACTACAGTACATATTCATTCAAAGCATGTTTTGAGTGTGTAGTGTGTTCAAACTGGAAATGTGGAAATGTGGAAAAAACTAAGTATATCATTTTTGAGTGTGCTGTAAATGTTTACTTTTGTCCCACAAGGTAATGCAAAGAAGCAGAGGAGTTACTCCCAGGTACCAAAAATGTAAATAAATTGCAGATGGTAGTATAGGAGAGCTGCATATATTAAAACATTTCTGCATAAATCCACACAGCTCTTTATTTTAAAAACATGTTGTACAAATTTTTTAGAATATATATATATATATATATATGTATATATATGTATATATATATATATATATATATGTATATATATATATATATATATATGTATATATATAGTGATTAATTGCAGAATTTCAACAGTAAATCACGAGTAATTGCAAGTTTAAAATTCCATTATTTTGCATTTCAAAACAGTTTTGAAGTCCTTAATAAGAACGTAAAGCCATTCTTACCAGAGTGTCTTGATTGGGAGTCAAATGAATGCAAAGAAATTTTACTTTACAATCTTGACTTTTAGATTTTTTCTTTCAAATCAGTGCTGCACTGTAAAGTAAACTGAAAATTTCAAAGTTTGATTAACGTTTGATGGTGCACGAGTTGTCATTTGTTGGTAGGGCATGTTGAATCCTTCTATACATACTGGGAAAAGATAGTATACTTCAAAGGATAGTGTACAGTGTGTGTTACATAAAGTATGTTTCATGGAATTGGGACACGTCATTGTTGACTTGAGTTGTCAGTTTTCCAGAGTAGAGTAGTTTTTTGACATGGCTTGACTGAGGTGGGGTCACTGCTTCTCTCTCATCTGATGTATTTATTATTATTTATGCAAATAGCATGAACGCAGGAAGTAGGAAGTAGCACTTTGTAAAACCATCAATTGATAAAATGTTTGAATTTAGTGTTAAAATTGTAGTGCCTCCCCTCTTAGTGTAGATACAAGATATATGTGTGGTGGGAAAGAGGATTTGCTTTGTTTTTATCTGTTAATCGCCATATTAGTCCATTATTAAATTCCTTTTGATGCAGACTCTGTCACAAAAACTTTCTTTGATCATGCAACCCAGTGTTACTTTACAATTCTCTGGCTGTTGAAGTATGAACTTCGCTGCAGACTGGATTCTTTACTAACAATGTCAAACTTACCATGTCTCCAGTATGCAATGTTTTTATTGTCACAATGCTGCATTTTTATCAACTATGATAATCTGGTAATGGGTCACATCTCTCGCCCGTGTACAGTTGTTGTCTCACTCCTTCTCCTTGTAGTTCTTGTATTCATAACACTGGAGTTTCAAGCAGGAAATAAGATTGATTTTTGTGAAAGACGTTGCTGTGGTGGCCCACCAAATCCACTCGTCACCCCTGCCGTGGCTGCATTTCTAAATCCAAGTATGCAGTTTAGTGACAATGATTCACATGATTTGAAAATTTAATTGACATAAGTAAGTTCAGTAGCGAAATGAGTGCCTCATTAATAAAGCCAGAATTTGTCACCCTTGGCAGTTACAGGGGAAAATGATAAAGTGGTGTCAAATTATCATATTAACATTCAGTTTTTGCTCAAAGGTGGCACAGAGGATGAGAGACACTGCGGGATACTTTCATAGGAGCAGAGATGACCAGAGCAAACCCCTGTGTTGCTGGGTTGGCAGCAGGGCCCCAGGAGACGTGTGTTTGTGTTCCATTTTTAGTACACTGATGAGAAATAAAATGTCTAACTTACCTACCAGCAGCTGTATGCAAGCAGCCATATGTAACCATCCAAGACTTTTGTGTTGGAATATCTTTCCCTCTCAAGGGAAAATACACCTGCAACTTGTGCAGGTGTATTAAAAAAGCTGTGGTGGGGAAGAGACACTTTAATCAACCTGCATTCAACAGAACTCTCCATCACATGTAGTGTACAAAAAGAGTGAGTGCACCACAATATATACATGAAGCAGCTGGCTCAATAACTGCAGAATAACTTTTATATGTTTAGGAAAGAAAAAGTGTCCAAATATCTGAGCCTGGAGGGCTGCAGTGTTGTGCTCATTAAAGTCGAACCCTACCCTCAGCAAGCTGCTCTGGTGATTTTACCTTTTGATTTTACCTTTGGATAAAACATTTCAAGTGTTTACTTGGCCACAGTTACTTTAGCAAACCAGGGACAAATCAGCTGTAACACTGCCATGCAATGTCCCCCACCTGCTCCACTCTGAGCTTTTGCTGGACTGTACTTTGTTTTGTGCATCTTATTATGTGATCCCATCTGGCTTACATTTCCTTTAATAAGTTCTACTGCATTACTCATTTTTACACAAACTCTTCACACAAGGAGACTGTTATTCAAAGTTTAAAAAATGCTCCCCAAATCTTTTATTGAAGACAGAATTGAACTGCTATGGAAGCACATTTCTACCAGTGTGATGGGAAAAAAAAGGTTCTGTTAGTCATTATGATGAGAAACATTCTCAAAAAGTGACTTAATATCTTGAAATGATGAGTTAATATCTCAAAATAATAAAAACTAGTCCATACCCATTGGTAGCTTTGTCACCTTCTACCTATGCCAATCCTCCATGCCTGTGTGCAGTTTCACATAGATTGACCACGTCAGTGAGTAGATAAACGTGGGACAGACAGAATGACTGACTGACAGAATGACACACTGACAGTTTCTGTGATTATGTACAGCATACCATACCATGACTTAGTCATACCAAAAATTAGGAAAAAAAAAAAAATTCGGCCACAGGGGGAGCCACAGCGATCGGTCGCATTTTAGCCATTTTTAAGCATTTTTCTGTTGTTATAGCGCCACCCAGTTGCCAATTAGAGTTAAATATCTCCAGTCACCTTGAGGCGTCCTGTTCTACATATCTACCAAGTTTAGTAAAAATCAATATGGTGGTTAGGCCTAGATAAGAAATTAGCTCTGTAGCGCCCCCATTTTGTTTGATGGGGTCAATAATGGAGGGGTCCCCTCAGATTATGTGTGGTCATATGCCTACAAAGTTGCATGGTGATGGGTGAAACCCTTGAGATGTTATACACCTATATGTGATGAGCCACGCCCTCCACAATATTCATTGCCTTATATAAGCTCAGTTTTAGTAAGTTTTCCAACTTTTGCCAAGAGGGAACTTTAGATATTGGTCCCTAGATTATGTTCACCCAGTTTCATGCAGATTGCTCAAACTTCTTAGGAAGAGATTGATTTTAAGTGTTTTTCAAAAAATTTAAAATGGCGGAAAATCTATATAACCGGGAGTTATGGGTTCTTGAGGCAAATTTGTTCCTCATGAGGAGAGGCATCTCTGTGCAAAGTTTCATGTCTCTACAACATACAGGGCATGAGATATGCCCATTCAAAGTTTGCAAATTCAGTCGGTTGCTATAGCGCCCTCCTTTGGCCAATTGATGTAATATTGCTTCATTCGCATCCTCCTATGACCCTCTACCACTGTGCCAAATTTCACATGGATTGACCAAGTCCAGTGGAACAAACACACCCACAGACAGAGTTTTCGGCATTATATAGTAAGACAGTAAAATCTTTCTCAAACTAAGGACTTAGGGCCTGTCCCAATACCCACACTTCCCCTAGAAATTCCCACTTGCACTTGGTTGTGCGCGTTCACGTTTAGGCTAGTGGTGTCCCAAAACAAAATTGAGGTAGCGGAGGTGGTTTCCAACACTTAAAACCCGCCCTGGATTCCAAGGGAGCCCCGACCCACACTTTCAACGAAGTGGAAGATGGAATTTCCCAGAACACCTTGCGAAGTCAGCAACTTCGGCAAGTTTTGGAAAACAATTTTTTACTGTACAATTGGAATGTAGGCTATACAAACAACAGATGGTTGCACTAGCGTAAACTCATCAGCAACTCGGTTGAATACAGCGTCAAAATGTTTAAACAAATCGACTTACCCGAACAACTTCTCCGTTGATTCATCAGATGGAGAAGAATAAACATAGCACACGCCACAACACAAGTGTGGAGCTGGCATTTTTTGAAACCTGAATGACTACCGGTATCTTGCATCGCTACTACACGTGACGTATGCCTGCATGTTGGCCACGCCGATTTGCATGAAGAGGTGTCTCATTTCTTTGGGGAAGATCTCCACCCTAATATTTCTCACTTCCCTCATCAAGGGTTATCTCGCAAACGAGGGCACTCAATACCAAGTGGAAGATTTAAGGGGTAGAAAGGGGATTGGGCCAAGGTATTTCAAAAAGTTGAGTCAGCATCCCAAATAATAGTATTATTTTTCATTTATTTGAGATATAAATTGATATTTTGTGAAAGTTTATCATTTTGAGATACTAACTCATGACTCAAGAAAGTGTATCATAATAATGGCTTACAGGATCTTGTCTTCCCATCACACTGGCGGAAATGGTCTTCCATAAATTGCAGCCATAGTAAATGTTTCAAATCTGTTATTTCATTATATAATTACCTGCCAGCTGGGGACGCAAATTGAATGAAAGGTACAGCGCAAATTTCCCCTGTGCTTTCACGGATATAAATCGTTCCTTCAGTGTCTGGTTGGTCTTTCCCTGGAAGCATCCTGCTGTTCCCAGGAAATGATGGTATCTCTTTGTTTGTAAATAATGAAGAAGACCTGTGTACCGAACCAGGGCCACAGGAAATCTTAAACAACAGGAAGTCCAAGGATAAGGATGTCATAATACTGGACACAATGATTGACAGGTGATGTCAGTGAAGTTGAGCGCAGAAACATCACAGTACTTAGTTCTTAGCAGCAGTGTTGCAAAGTCAAAACAAATTAAAAAAAAGAAAAACGTGAACTTGAAGAGTGTTAAAGTAGTTACTGTTTGTGGAGTATCACATCATAGGATCAGCATCCCTACACGGTAGCCATCCTTCAGAAAATCTAACCTGAACAATTGCCTGTCACCACTGTGTCAAACACTGAGATATGAGTGCTGACAGACTGAGTGGAAAAGAAAAGTGTAGCTTAACTGAAGATTTCCCCGCAGACCCTCGATACCAGGTAACACAGCTCTTCCACTTAATTGCACCTTACAGTTAAGAGTCATTTTCTCAGATCCAGGAAGGGGCTCTGGCCTTGATTTGCTGTTAACAACCCCTCAGACCGCCACATTCTCCAGACAAGGCTATATTAGACTTTAATTAATTCTGTGGCTAGCAATACTCAAAGGTAATGGCAATGCAGGTATGCAGCTCACAGCACAGGTCTGCAGTGCTGTAATGAACAACATGGCCCGAGTTCAAAGTGGATGTCTGGTGTGGGACACAGCAGGAGCTTGAATTGAGGGAGTGCTTGAGGGATTGTAAGCCTAGTTTCACGTTTGGCTGTAGCAATAGAAGTTACAGCATTTGAGTGGATGCTTCAAGAACATATGTTTTTTGTTTCCTGTGGCTTTTTGGATCATGAGTTATCAATGCTTTCTTCAGTAAAGAGAATGTTGCATTTAACTGTGGACACTTAGATATAGTTTGGCACAGTGGTGTAGTGGTGAGGACTGTCACCATACAGCAAGACATTTCCTGCCTATTATGGGTTTCTTGAGGTGCTCTATTATCAATGTCAAATGTCTGAATATGATACCACAAATCCCAGACAGGCGTTAAGTGCATGTAGACAGTAACCTTGAGCATGCTCCTGGTGCAGGTCATTCTCTTACCTCCAGAGATTAGATGTCTGCGGTGTGTTATTTTGCACTCTGTATGCTCAGGCAACTGTTGGCCATTTCTACAGGTGTAAATACCAACTGTATTCTATGAGGCTTTTAGATAATCAGAATTACCTTTGTGATAGGAGTGATTTATAATACATTGCCTCAGAGAGGATTGTCCCATTCCCAGTAATTGAAACACTAAGAATTCACTCTGTTGCCCAAATTACATTCTGCTGTTGGGTATCAACACTTCTCCCACAAGAAATGATGAATAACAACTTCAGAGGGAAATCCAAAGTGTCTCTTAAACAGCAAAGTCGTAGCTGGCTTAATATCGCTGCATGTTTTGCATCACTGGTCACAGATCAACAGGTGTGGTAAAGGTATGTGTGTTCTGGGCTAACTTCTTCAGCTTCTTCCTACCATTTATAGCAACTAATATGCAAAGTTGCTTCGTGCAGCTTTAAATGCAGCAACACATTTTTCACGGTCTGATTGATGCAGTTGAGTTGATAATATTAACCATAGTGGATTTATGTGAAAGGCATGTTTGTGTAGGTGGATAAAAGCAACTGAGTACCATTTGTACAGTGGAAACCACTTGTAGTGACAACATTTACAGTGATCAACTGCTTATATGGATCAGTACCTTTGGAAAGAGTAATTCTGATAGAAATATTGTTGAATTCATTTGCTTATAGTAATCAAGTATTCCCCATGCAGTGTACATTTTGGGTCTTTTCATACATGACAGCTTATGAATTACATTTTAGATTTGTTTCCAGTGAGAAATTAAGTTTATGTTGTTACTTTGATGTTTTAATATTACTAATGCTGCTCCAGAAACATCATTTATTAATAAGATATTCAGTTTTAATCCTGTTCTTAATTTATTCTTTTTAAAAAGTAACTGTAAAATTTACAGTATTGATTCCCTGAGAATATCTTTCACATTCAAGCAAAAATTAGTATTGTAACTGAAATATTCCCAATAAAATTGATAATAGGAATGTGCAATTAGTAGTTGTCTGAATGATTAAATGTCAGCCCCCTTGCTAGTTGGCGCCAGAAATATTAGTCGGTTAAACCTATTAGTGTTTTATTCATGCAGCTGCTCGCCACTAGTAGGTGTTATAGAGCCGTCAGACAGCAGTCCTCCTCCCCGCGGTAATGCTCGCGTAGACTGGAGTTTTAAAACAGCACAGTAGGAAATTGGAGAGATGTCCTCTCGCAGAACCAGCGCGGTCTGGCAGTACTTTGATCTTGAAAATGAATTCAGCAGCAGTTTATGTTTTTTGAGATGTTATATTATTTGTTAACTTTAAGTGAGTTGATGTCAGATAATGAGCAGGGTTTACATTCATACTGCACGGAGTAAAATGCCTCTCATTTCAGCTGAAATTGTTGAAGATTGTGATTAAAGGCTTCAAAGGGCTCTTAATGCACACACAATGCACACATTTTTGGGCCAGTATTTTAAATACTTAACAATAAATTGTGCCAAATTTTGACTGTTTTTAGTGTTTTCCTTTTATTAGACTAGTTCACTAGTCTTAATTGAAATTTTTGTTTAGTCGACAGGGAAATTAGTCGCCAGGAACATCCCTAATCGATGCCAAATCGAATTGAACCAGGACCTTGTGGATCAAAATCAAATTGATTCAGGAAATCACTGGCGATACCCAGCCTTAAATGACAACCTGTTACTGTGACAATAGAAATAACAGCAGTAGAACAAGTAGTGGTAGTAGTACTAATGACATTTACAGCAGTTGCACAAACAGCAGGAGTACTAGTTTTACTTAGTGTAATAGTATCAGCAGTATTTATGCTAGTAGGCCGTTTTCGCTGCAAACATTTTGACTTCTTTTAGATGGAAAAACATGGGTTTTAGTAGTAACATTGACAACCGCTCCTTTCTCTGTTCTAAATGTTGTAATAAGTCATGACATTGTGACAGCGAGCAAGCATGTGCACTGCTGTGAGATTTAGACATTTATTTATTATTTACAGCTGTGCATTTCCTTTTGTGGCATGCCAACCTTTCTTCAGTACATGCAACAAACAATACAATCACAGCATTATCAGCAGTGTATGAAGGGTTGGTAGTAGCAGGAAAGTGGTTTTAATGGTCATACAACCAGCCTAGTCCCACCAGTATTAGCAGGAGTTGTATCAGTGGTAGCAGTTGTCCCATCTGTAATATTTGTAACATTTGTAGGAGAAGTCCATAACACCCTGTCCAACATCAACAAGCTTACATTTGAAGTCTTAGCCATCTGAAGAATCCTTGCTGTTTTGTACCTAAAGAGTTCACATACAGGTTAACTTGTATATCAGAGACCTGCTTATGTGGAATTAACATCTTGCTGCACAGCTCCCTTCACCACCCAGAGAGAGCTGTTTGTTTATTTCCAGGAGTATGAATCTACTCGGGTACGAACTCTGCAGAAGTTCTCTGGGTTCAACATATTATATTTTCTGGCATTCTGGTAAGAATATGTCGAATATAATATCGGTAGAGTCCTGGTGATTGGTAATGCTGTTTTAATCAAATCTTCTTGTATAAGGGTTTCAGCCAGCAGGATGCCACCTCTGTTCAGACTGAAGGTCAGGGAGAATGTCTAAGATCAGCATTGCTGGCAAGCTTAGGTAGGGCACAACGGTGTGTAATCAGAAGGGATTAAATTGAAACACATTTTGATTCACCTTCATCGCGGTAATATCCACTCCTTTAAAAACTAGCTGACTACTCCAGCTGAGGGCACAAAGCGTCAGCTGCTGTTTGTACCCTGAACATGCCTTGTCCTCTTCACAAATTAAACTGCCCCATGTGAAAACACCGATCCCATACACAAACATTATGCATACAATTATTTACATGCATGCATTCACACACAAACACGGACACACATACATGCAGAGTGTAACCCCGCTGAGGTTCATTTCTCCTGTTACAAAGATAGTGTTATTGATGTGATGGGTCACATTGCAATTTAGAGGCAATTAAAAGGTAATGAATGTGCTCAAATGAAACCTGTGTCTGGAGGGCATTTGCAGTGTATGGTAGAGATGATATATTTGTCTGTGTGTGTGTGTGTGTGTGTGTGTGTGCGTGTGCGTGTGTGCTGGACATGTAGCTTTGAGCCGGTATAAAAGATAGCTCAAAGAAAAGTGCCTTTAAACATGACAGCTGTTATAATATTTTAATAGTTATAGCAATATGTAAATCTGTTTAGTTTATAGTTATTGCACTTACAACAGCACAGGGCAGCACATGCTCACGTGTACCTTAATTATCAACAAAATACTTAATGGTCAGATTTATTTCCCTTCCTTTCATCCTATTAGACATAGGTAGAATTGGCATGAAATTGGACGGCGTTGTGGCCCGACAGTTACTGACCCTCTTTTTTCCCTTATCTTGACATGCACAGAGGACTAAACACTCTGTGACAAATTCATTTCGAACAAATTATCTTTTCAAGTGGAACGGTTTTTAGCCTCAACTATCAATTAAGGACTTGCAGAAATTCGCTTTGCTCCACACTTAGTAGAATAATTCTCTGGGCCATTTTGCTGTGTAATAAGACCTTTATACATACACCCTCACCGCAATGTGCCATCATTATTTAGATGGTTACAAATAGTTATAAAGGTGATGTTTTACCACTTTAAAATGTAAAAAGTAAATGTACTTTAGTGATATGCAAAGATATGAAAGTAATTGATTTTGTCAGCTCCCTTTTAGTTGTATAGAAGTTACTGGAAGATGCAGTTATACTCAAGCAGCAGCTTCCAGGGCTAAAAAATAATGATGCCAACATGGAAGTGCCAAAAACTGCAGTTCCTCTAATGGCCACATGAGGCTGGCACTGAAAGCAAGTCAATCTGCATAGTAGAGCTGGGTGATATGGACACAAATTCATATCTCAGTATTTACAGGCCGACTGGCGATACACAATATATGTCTTGGTTTTAACTTGTTTTCAGCTGCAAGTCAAAACCACATTTGAGATGTCACAAGCAGTCTTATAAAAACAGACTGTGATAAAAACAGAATGCAAGGACAGGGTTTCTGTGCGGTACAATTAAGTTTAGTTTATTCAAAACACACATGAAACACACATTAAACACACGTTAAACATGGCTTAATAGCGAGAGTTTCAAACACAAGTACATAAATCTGCTTCACTATAACTCGCAGCATTCACAGACAAACACTTTTCTTTGTCTGGACGCATTTTCCCCACAAACACAACATGCTACCGCTTTTAGCTCAGGACTATGGCATTTTACATTATATGAATTAGCCTAGCAGCTAGTGAACTTCTCCTCCACTCACATGAAGCCATTTAACAAACATTTAACAAAGGTAATGCTATAAAATTCAGCTCCATTACAACTCACAGGGTTCACGGACAAAACAACTGTCTTACACTAAACACGTTTTCCAGACAGATATAACATGCTAACGTTATTAGCACAAGCCTATGGCATTTTACATTGTATAAATTAGCCTTGCAAATAGCAGTGATTTCCTCTACTCGTATGAAGCCAGGATAAATAACGCAAAAGACTTAAAATGCTATTTTTGTGGAGGCCCCCCTTTCTGGGGGGAGGCACCACAGGTTACGGCTTCAAAATGTGTTGCTGGAGAACTTGGGTGGGACAGAGCTGTGCGGAGAGTGTGAGAGAGGAGAGATGCACAGTGGTATGTGTTATGTAACGCAACTTGACCCTACATCGATATAAACGGTGTTGTCTAAATTTAAATCTTGCTTGAAAATATATCTATATATAGTACATAGTTGTTATATCGCCCGGCCCTACGCCCTACACACCTATTTTAAAATGCCTAACTTTACAGCACACATAAACATGTTTACAGTCTGGTACAAAAAATGGTTTGTCTCTCTATAGCTAACTTCCAACATTCATGACAATTGTAGAGGGGGTGAATTTTTATATAACTCACCTGTTTGCATTTTATTAAGGCTTAAAGTTACATATATTTAAGGGCGGGGCCGATTGAGTGATAGGCTGTCTGCTAGGTGTTGCTACAGTGTATGACTCATATCCACTCCTCGCACATCTACAGCTTCAACATCTCCAAATATGGTTACCTCTGGCTCCAAAAAACTAAAATGGCGACAGCCGAAATGCCAAACTTGAGGCTTTAAAACGGGAGTCTACAGTCTGTGGTTATACCACATTGAACAGCATTTTCTAAAGCTCTAAACCAGCCTCCAGAATCCCAAACCACTGTATATAATTTTCATTTAAGAACTATTCCAACCTTTGTGTTCATTTCTCTCAACCAGCAAATTATGATTTATGTGTCATTCCTCTGCCCAAATATTGGCCAAAGACCTGAAACATCGGTGCAGTCCTTCTAAATATTTAACTATATAAAACTGAATGTACTGTATCAGTATTTGAAATTAAATTTATGGATGTAACTCTCAGGCTACAGGCATTATTCTGTCATCTATTTCAGGTGTCAAACAACCTAAAAGGAGGAGGAAAAATGTTTTTGTCATGCACATACGCGTTTCCCCAAAGAGAACGCTGTCATTCCAAAGGAGGAAGTTATAGCAGTATTACTCATTTTCATGTTCATTAGATCTCCCTAACCTTACAAACCTAACCAGGTATTACTTCCTAACTGCTGTCCTAGGTGTTTTTAATTAGTGAGGAATCCTCGTTATGTGAGGCAGATGGCACAATCCTCTGTCTTTTGTTAAAGTCACACTAATTAGGATTCTCCGAGAAGATGCGTCCAACCAGAATCCTTAATAAGGGAGCCTGTTAAGCCAAGTAATAAGAAACCCGATGTCTCCACGACAGTGCTCACCTTGAAACTCGATAATAGAAACCAGTCAATTTCTCAGCACAGACCTTTTGTCAGTGCTTCCTGTTTGTGCGCTGGTGTGTCTGTATGTTGGAGGTAAATGTGTTAATATGGTTAAAAGAGATTTTCTACCATGGCTCACTTTAAGAAGTCTATTTTTAGCTACTGATTATATGTCATTGCTAAATGATGCGTGGAAATGTTGCTGGAGAAAATGTGGGTGAAAAACCTGTTAATAATCAGTGATTACGTACATATTAACTGTCAAATTAAACAACAGTTGAGACAGAGAGGGAAAGCAACACACAAGAGAATGTCTGCTGGCTTTTGTGAGAATGGAAATTGCTTGCACATCAAACCTCCCACATGTCAGTACTCTCTGGGCCTTCCAGGACTTTGAAAGCAGGACTTTGAGGAAGATTTGTAGACACTCTCATCTGAGTCCAGATACCCCCTTCTAAACAAGCACAGATGGCAAATTAAGGCAAATATGGCCCAAAATGAATCTAAGTTAATTTTGGCTTCCTCCACTGAATAGGGTCTGACAGAAAATAATGCTGGCTTGGGGTTTTGACATTCTGAAACATTATCATTCACACTCCATCTCCAGGAAATAATGTTACCTGGTTTTTAATTGCCATAACCATCAGTCCTAAACTGTACAGTGTGTTAGAATAAGACAGATGCTGCTTGCTGTATGGCTGATGGAGGTCAAACAGATGCAGTTTATGATACAAGAACATTTACAGGAGCATTTAGTGAATATTAGATGCATCTTAAACGTTACATCTATCCAAAATATTCTTTTTTTTACTGAAAGCAGTCATGTTGGCTGCAGTTCCCCTGCTGATTATTAAAATTCTGTTTTTCTCTCGTGTTTCTACAGTGGACAGTAGTCCATGATGCTCCCCAGCAGCATTCTCAGCCATCATAATCGGCCATTTTTCAGTCAGAGATTGAAGAAACAAAAATAATGCTGTGTATCTTTCTTCTGTCCAGCTTACATGTTGATGCCACCAACAATGTTTGTACTAGAGTTTCCATTTACACTAACAAGGGGAGGACTTGAATGTGTAACGGGGAACATGCTAAAACATGAATGTGCTAACAAACATTTCAAGTAACCATGTGGAGGTTTCTCGTAAACACAGTTTTGCTTATTAAGAATCCCATTTGTGTATCTGTAAGTCATAATAAGTGAATGCATTCCCCTCCTCATCAGAAATTTTAAAAGGTAATTTTTATAATATTCTTACTATTACATTGTTTAAATCCTCCAAGGACACAAGGACATCACATTTTGGGTTTGCCCCACCTTATACTCTATTGTGCTTAACTAAGACCTGTTATCTTCGTTCAGGGACACTTTGTGTCACAAAAGCCCAATACACTGATCCATGTAAAAACAAGATGGCAGCCATCTCTGCAAAGACAGTCCGCAGCTGATCCTGACACAAAAGTGGACAAGGTACAAAACCTGAACAAATGTTGTGGTTGAAACTTGTTTATTTATGCTTAATAATGTTGCTAGTTTGATGTCTAATTTTAGCAACAGTAACGAGCTAAGATGCTGTTAATTAGGATTGTTTGAGGACACTGGGACATTATTATTGCAGCATTGCACACAGGCCAATCAGATGTGGCAAACTGTTCCTACAGCCAAAAAGGACATTCCTAGCTTGGAGTATGGAGCAAGGAAAATTCATACAGAGTTAGAAAATGAACAGTGTTCAAGCATTTAAGTTAAATGTTTTATAGTTTATTAAAAAATAAACCTAATGTCCCCATATGAGGACATCAAAAACTACTTCCTGTTCAAAGACAATAATCATTTTTTTATACTAACTACTGATCCCAAAAAATCTAGAAATTAAAAATGCATACCAAACAAAAGCTTTGGTCTCAGGAGGATATTCATGGTCAGAAGTCATCTTTCTCTCATTTTACTGGTGCATTGCTGCATTTCTTGGCGAGTCAGCACCACCGACTGTTGATAAATTCTACGTTAAAGTTATACAGCTTGTATGCGCTACACATTTGTAGTACTGCCTCTGTATTTGGTTGTGGACCTGCTAGTAGAGCATGAGATACAAGACAAAGTAGGAAGATTGCAGCTTTTTGATTCTGTTGTTTATGATTCTCCTCTTGGGCTCACTGCTGGATGTGATTTCCAAAAGTAAGGAAATGATAAACTGTCATAATTGCAAACACAAAAGTATAGAATTCAGCCATTCTGATACTTATTGGTTGCTTACCTTGGAAAAGGACAATATATATAAATCACTAGACTTTCCCAGTGTGCAATCAATAATGGTTCAATAACTCCTCATCTCCCCTGTGTACTAATGGCCAGAGCTGGCTTTACAGAAACAAACAAGACTATGCTGAGAGAGACACCTCTATAGTCTGAGCTTCCTTCTTCAATTACGTGGTATTACCTGAACAACAAAGAGTTACCAGTACAAAGCTGATTCATTTTCCATTTGGTCAGGTTAGAGTGCTTTGTGTTCTGCATCTCTTTTATTCAGCATCAGTCACTTTTTTAAAAGAACTAATATGGACATCATAATTAGAGAGAATAATACACCACTTAATTCAATTTGCTTTTTAAGATGGAATTAATAATAGGAAGGGTGAATGGAATTTTCTACCTGAATCATTTTCATAAATCTTAATAATGAAGTTCACTCCCTTGTTGGCTCTAAATGTCATACCTTGAACTCAGAAACATGGTGCCTTTCTCTCAAACCAATTAATCTTTAGGATGAACTCTTTCCCTTTTCCAAGAACAAGCTCTCTATTATAGTCAGTCGTCTTTCTGACAGTTTCCCTGCCTTGTCTATGATATCATCTTAATCTTACAAGATGATGTATAGTACGTCTGCCTATATTTTATAGCCTCTCCCAGAGAATGGAATTAACGAAGAATGATGGAAATCATACAGCTGTTTTCTATTTATAGTTTGATTTTCCACTGCTCTGAAAATAAAAGCTGTCACATTGTAGGCACCAATAAAAAACACCCAAAAGCATTATTCAACACACACTAAAAACATTGCTATCACCACCAAGGACCACTTTGGATATAAGTGTTTTTGTAATGCTTTTAAGTGCTATCCTCTGGGATTTTTCATGTCATAATACTCCTGTGAGTCATTGTGCTTTAATAAAATTCCAAATAAAAAACCAAATCAAATCAGAAATCAAAATATTGACTGAAATATCAATCAACCTATTTCATGTGTCTTATACTCCTAAAAGCAAAGTCAGAAACATTTTCTTAAAATTACAAACACACCATTTATACTGGAAACCATTTTGTGATGGGATCACTCCAGCAATCCACAACTAATATGAATGTGGACCATGGCATAAAATGGGGAGGAGCTAGTGACACCTTTACTACTTCTTACCCCCCTACTTCCGGCCCCCTTGCTTGGATCACACCCATCTTCTAACGTGACCTTTATTTTGATCTCAGGTACACTGTCCTGGCAAAGTACTCAAAACCCCCCCAGTGGTATTTCCCGCTACAATTTGTGTTTCCAGGACCACATTTTGGCATAATGACACATACACACAAACACAAACAGACTCAGATGGTGACAATAATACCAGCTGTGGCGACTTTGTCGCAGCTGGTAAAATATGGATTTATCTTTATCACGCTGGTGCCACATGCTTTGTCACTTAGGCAATGCATAGTGAAAATATGTTATTGGAAGATGATCACAGTTTACAGTCTCACTTCCAGTTTCATCAACAATGGCAGGGTGGCACTGACAATGTGTGTGACATTGTGAAAAAAAATCAGGCTAGAATAAATGAGAAGAACCCTTAACAGATCTGTATGATGGTGCTAATGTGTATATAAAAAAAATAACGTAACTGTTGTCATTGTGATAAGTGCAAGTGGCAAGTCCATCTCATATTATAATGCAGATAAATATAAAGCAGACAAATTACTAGAGCCCAGAAATGTGGATATAAACATAGTTAAAGAAGGAGACAGCAGCAGGTCAGCTGAATGACGTAGCTTTGCGGCCTGTGTGCCTGTAGCCCACTGGGTGCAGAGGGACTATAGACCAGCCTGTTCAGGAAGCATGCAGGATGGCTGTCTGGGCTGCAGCATGGCATGGATGCTTCCGAGTGAAGGGATCAGAGTGTTTGTTTCACACACCATATGCGTCAAACTATTTATTTTCAGTGATCCTGTGCACAGGGATGGAGCCAGCCTGAATTCACCTTCAACAGGGAGAGAGAAAGTGCAGTCACAAGATGTTGTGGGAGGGCATATGGAGAATTTCATAATGTGGATTTCAGGATATTAAATCCCACTCACCAGCTCTATTTCAAGACCATCCATGCTTATTGGGAGAATGGTTAATACTGAGCAGACACGGCTTGGATGGAAAATGTTGCGGTAGGACATATGGAGTATCATGTAGATTTCAGCAATGTGGATCCCACTCACCAGCTATTTTAAGATCATCTTCTGTCAATAGGTTATGTCCCATGTTTTCTATGTTGCTTGTCACACAAAACCAAAAATGTAAATTACCAGCACATAAACCAAAACATCCCCAAATCTAAAGTACTATTCGGATGGGATTAGTTTTACATAGGGGATGTGGACTAATGTCAGTTTACCACAGGATGTCTGTAATATAAATGTCCGATTCGCATGGGACGAGAAATCTCCGTAATTCTATCAGAGATGGGAGTGGTAACTCAGTTTGCGCCCTGGCATGTTTTTTTTCTCCGGACTGTTTTACAGAAGGTAAAAGTTGCTGTAATTTTTACTGACATCATCCGTAATGATTACAAACATGGTGCATTCGGACAGGACTAAAATCCCTGGTAATAATTACTTTACCCCATGTCTCCACGTTAAACTAATCCCGTAATAGGGCTAAAGCCAGTTGTATGTACAGTTACACAACCTTACATCAGATATAAAATAGATGATATGCTTTTTTTTTTTTTTTTTTTTTTTTTAAATATCAAAAAAGTAAAAGTGCGTTTAAGTAAGCTCTGTCCAACATCTGTGACAGGCTGAAAATGGCTGTATGATAAAAAATAGAGTTTATGATCAACATATTGTGCTGCAGTATTTAAACACACAGTTATTTTAAAGAGCTCTTGACATCAACTTATCAACACCTCCTTGTGATTATACCTCTTTGATGACCTTTGTCTTGATGTGCCCTCATTCACAAACACTCACTTCTCACTTGCAAAAGAGAAGGGTACTCAATTACTTGACCTGTAGATTTTTTTGAAGCACCACAAAAGCAGAGGTGAGCGGTTAGTTCAATTTCTTGTTAGTCTTGTCTTGCAACAGTGTGGCGCGAGCCTTGAATTCAAATCCCCACAGATAATGAGAGCATTAAGGAGACAAGTGTGAGGAGGTCTCACCTTGAAGTACCACTTGCATTTCCTCATGAGCCAATTTATTTTGAGGTAATTAAGTCACAGGTTGGAATAAGTTGGTGGCGTTTACAGTCATATGATAAGGAGGGGGTGGGGGGGTGGGAGGCAAGATGCAACTGGAGCCCTCTCTGAACCATTTTGTGTGTGCTTTTTTTTTTGTCTTGAGAACAAATTAAGTGGAATAACAGGCCCATGCAAAGAGAGCCCGCCTTGCCCTTAGTTCAGCCACAATAAATAGCCTGGGCCCCCACCACATTTGTCATATTGATTTTTCTTTAATGATATGCACAAGAAAGTAATTTCCTTGTCTCTGCGTTGTCAGCGGTGACTAATCAGATTTTCGCGAGACAACCAATTCCATACCTCAAGGAAATGCTTGGCTACAGATACTGGTCATCCAAGTGACACAGACATCACCTAACAGCTTGTACAGGTGCAATCTCTCTCTGCATGCAGGGCTGGAATACTAAGTGTGTACTACCTACACTGTGTCCTTGGTTTTTTAAAGCAACATGTGCACCCTAGGCAAGGCATTATGAACACAGATATGATATGATTTCAGAACCCATCAGTGCACATAATCCTGCTTTCTGTAGAAAAGTAAATATTCCTTATTCTACAAAGGTATTTGTAGAACTCAGAAAGAAAGACTAACTCCAATAAGCAACAAGGTTGTGTGTGTCTCCCACCTCAAGTACCAAACAGACACGGTAGCTTGCAAAGAAAACGGCCTCAGTTCATTACTACACATTTCCTTTTACAATGATGTATCAGCAGGGAGGCTGGAGTCAGTTTATGGCATGGTTTTCATTGACCAATAAACAGCGTAAAAGGCAAAACTTCCAATAGTTTATGCTTTGTTTGTGGGATTTTCATGTGCTTGTCTTCAATATTTAACCTTGGCCAAGTGAAATTTGAATATCTAATCAATCATGCCGTATTAAAGTTGAATGCTAATCACCATCGGCTCATTACTATTTCACGAGGCGGCTCCATTTATGAAATGTCACTCAAAATAGTGTACCCACAAGCCAATCGATGTCAGCCGTCTTTCAGTCTGAATGTTTCATTTGCTGTAAATACATAAACAGAGAGATATGGATTGAGGGCAGGCAGTTGGACGCCCACATGTGGTTTCTGTGCCGGGTGGGGGCACACTGAAAAGGCATTGATCAGCGGTGGGGCTCAGTATACAGTTTCCTGGAGGCCTAGTCTAAAGCTGTGACTAAAGCCCACTGTCACTGAGACGTTTGGAGTCAACTCGTGACCTTTGAGGTTGGTCTGAGACCATGCTATTGATAGAAAAGCAGATACGGTTACTTCACCACTGGAAGTTGTCATTTTTCAATAACTGATATTAGGCTGTGTTCAACATTGTGCAGACAGAGAGGGGTGCCACAGCATCACTCCAACAGTATTTATAAAGCAGCTCGTGTATTACATGCATTGATGTGTTTTATACTTGTGGGAATATTTCAACTACACTTTTCTTGCTTTGTAACAAAAAACAAAGATGGACAAATGCACTTTTGTTTAGCAGCTTTCCACGTACATTTTAAACGTCTAAATCTAGTGTTACAGTAGTGAGGGCGAGAGTTTGAAACTCCGCTTTGATCACCCTTTTAGCCTCTTATTTGATGTGTTCTACATCCATTGTCACAAAAATGACTCACCATTTAACCTGCTCTCTGAAACAGCAGAGCGGCGATAAAGAAGCCAGAATGGGTGATGTGGATATGCTATTATGCAAACAGAATCATAATGAATCATCCACCGTACACTGAAAAACATTCCCTGTGTGCAAACAGCAAAACCCTCAGTTTGCTGTTCTGTCGGCAGGCATACATAGAAATGAAAAAGCAAAGACATACAATGAGGGCAGACACATTCATGAAGTGTGAAGTGGCTTTGAGGCTGCAGTGTATTGTTGCAATGCAGGCTCTATCAGAGCAGAATAACATGGATAGGGACATGTTCATGGACATTCTCTGTTTGTTGTTTGTATTTGCGAAATATGCATCATGTAGTCTATATTCGGTACTATAGATGAACAACAGGAACTTGAAAGTAATTTATCATAGAGGGTACATGCTTTACTTTTGGCTGAAGCTTGTCCTCTAGTTAAACTAATACAACTTGTTGATGAAAATGAAATTATTACTGATGCCAACTACAGGATGATATTATTCAGGGATGATAGTGAATCAAATGATCCAGTTTGTACATGACTTTGCACAGTTTCCTTGAGCTCACTTTTTGAGACACATTTTACCTCTTCTTGTTAGCCGTGAAGATCTTAAACAAACACAGGAAGAACACAAGAATAACTTAACATAATCCCAAATGATAAATGAATTCAAATATGAAACACCTTTTACAGAGCTAAGTCTTTGCTTCATGACGCATCCAAAAACATTCTTTGATGTCAGTTTTTCTAATAAGCTCGCCTCTCTGAGTACATGAGTAGTAAACTGCAAACAGCTGTATCTGCCGTTTCACAAGCCTGTCACTACACTCAAATGATGCTATTATGTTTATTAAGAAAAAAGTGGAAAATCATCAGATACTGCAGCTTTAAGCATGTTGCTTTACTTCAAAGACTTAAAAAATTGCAAATGAGAAATTAATTTAAGCTAAAATATTCATAGACTCTCTGAAACACCCGTTAACCAAAAGACAAAGAAAAGAAATATTAGATACTTGTTTCGTTTGATTGGCATTAACCAATATTCTCTCTGATAGAAAAGACGAGTGGCATGTTGCTGTGTTTCATCTAACTGAGACGTCTGTGTGTCAGTGCGATCACACTTCAGCCCATGCTTGATGTCTCTGCAGAGCAGAGAATGGGAGGAGGTAGCACAGTGTGTTTACCAAACAGCCTGTATCATATGCGTCTCTAAACTTACCACCCACTTCTGCACGCTAGCTAGCACTGCTCCTTCTCTTTGTAGCCCTGGCTTTGGTGAATTTTCCTGAAATACACATATTCACCACTGCCAAGGGCATAAACAATTATCAATCAGCTCTAATCCACTGTTCCGCATAAATAAGAGTTTCTCATGCCGTTTGCTGAGCTGTGCTGTCACTTTTTTATGACTTATGAAATTTGACTTGGCAGACAGAGCCCAACATGATGCATGACAAGTAACTTACACCGGGGTCTCAAATCCATTGCAACGCTTACGCAAATAGAGAGTCAGTTTGCTGCAGTAATTGTGGTCCACAGCAGTGTTTGTGTATATAACAAGTGTGCCCCACAAAATATTATTCTTGTCAGAGTGAGAATGCCCTGAAACAGCATCAGACTAAACCCGTCTTCGGAAACTCAGACTAATGAAATAACTTTAGGGTTAGCATCTTATTAAGGCTCGGTGACCCAGGAAGACTTTTGGGTTGATGAGACCTTTTAGATAAAAGATTGATTCATTAACAACAAAAAGCTGTAGCTGTAGGTCAGGAATAACCAACTCAACATGGACTGGCTGATATATACTGGTGTAGTCCTGCAATGTCAGACTATTCGTTCATTCCTCCACATGAGATTTTCTGCAGGGTGCTGACTAATTGCAATGTTGCTGACACTCATCCTGTTTTTGTAATGTCTATCACACACCAGTAGTAAACCAGCTATTTTTCCCTCACAGAATTTCAAAGTTTGAACAAGGTTCAGCTTGATGTTTGGAGCAACAGTGACATTCACATAATGCATTAGCCAAGCTAACTACTAGGGGTGTAACGATACATCGATCCACATCGATACATCGATTCATTGATTAATGATCCGATTACATCGATGCATATCGTCATCTTAAAGATACACCTTGATTTTGAAATTCACTTAAACATGAGAAATGTGAGACTTTAGTGAACAGCTATATTTTTATTATTTTTTGTTACAGAAGAATACTGTTTTTCATTTAAATGCCTGATACCTGAAAGAGCTCAGAAATAAAATGGTCAAATCATATTCTAGTTGTTTTTGTGAGTTGATGTAAATGATTGTGTTAGATAGGCATATGATATCACGTCATATCGATAGCAGGCTTCTGAATTGAATCAAATCGAAATCATATCGTGACAGACTTTGTGATATTGGCAAACATTGTATCGTCATCCAAACAAATTGATATAATATGGTATGGTGATGAAGCTGGTGATTTACACCCCTACTAACTACACTAATGACTAATGATCTGAAATGTGCAACAACCTTTTTTGCTGACACTAGATATCGAGCAAAAGCCAGAGTCTGTATCGTATGAAGTTGCTGAGAGTTGTAAATTCACCATTTCTAAGCAGACGGCATAAGATAACATTATCTTGGAGCCTGATGAGGCAAAGTCGATCCTCCTCTGGGCAGCTGCCTCCATGTACACAGCTGCTTGTACTGAAAAGCAGCGTGACAATGAGGAGCACTTGCAGAATACACTGTACACTGACTGGCAAAAAGAAAATGGCTGCTTGATATGAAGGATTCTCCGTCAACTGAGGGGTCTTTGACTTTTGATTTTGAACCTCCAACGTTCAGGGAGTTGTTAGTGTGGCCACTTTCTGTCTAGTCATGCACTTTTAACGTCCCTGTTGTGGTTCTAAATTATGAGAGAAAAGTAAGTGAATTATCCAACAAAAAAAACTTTGTGTTTTGGACACATACCTACTTTTTGATCCACTAATCATTGTTTCTTGCAGCTGCACTCAAGAGTGAGTCAGTTATTTTGGGCAACAACCAAAGTCAGACTTAAAGACTCACCGCAAGGGATCGTTGAGGACACAGATGTACTGCATTCAGATATATTCACTCCGTAGATAAAGACATTATGTACAGCGTGTGCCATTTTGGATACGCCACAAAAGGGAGCAGAAGCACACAATTGTAGACACAGTGTATAATTGCCTCCCTGTACCCTCCTTCAGGCATTTTTCCAGTCAGAAACTATGAAACACCCAAAGGCAACTGCTTGTGTGCATAACTCTGAGACACTACAAGTAAAAATTATTAGACTGTGAAGGCCTGTGTGAGCATTGTGCACTGGAGGGCATTTATTTAGCATGCATATTGTTTGGTTTGTTTTTACCGTATGGGCTCATCAATAATGCAGGGCGACTTAACCAGCAATTACAATGATGAAGACATCAAAATGCAAAACAGAGGGCTGTGAGCTCTCCTATCCAATAAGAGTTGTCTGCAAAGGGAGGACTACAGACTGGACAGACTTTTAATTAGTGGGCTTTGTATCCAAGCCAGGAACAGCAGATTGGCTGCTTGCTCTTTCTTGTAATCATAGCCATAGAAACCAAGAACTTGAAGCATGACCATTTGAATTATGGGTAATTTAGTCTAGTTAGCGAAAGCTTGATGGACAAATCACTTCCAACCAACTCTACAAGAAGATGGACAAATCTGTGAAAACCATCACTGGTTAAATTAGATGTTTTTATCATTTTGTGCTGGCCAATCCATCCCTGGTGCATAAAGGACTTTGTTGACCAGATAAAACCACCAAACACTTGCCAAGTTACAAGCAAATAAGTTACATAGATGTGTGAAAATTCTTTTCTATTGTAATATTCCCAGGGGAGGCTCCATGAGGAACTTACATCTTCCAGTTTTAGCCATCTTTCTTCAGTTAATGCCGAGTTTTACTGCTTATTTTATCCATTATTTTGTCATTTTGTTGGTGGTAAAATTCAGTATTGATTTGGCATATAGCTCCCTAGTGCAGTTTGTAGTATGCACATTAAATAGGACATACAGTTTAAAAAACTGGTGCAGTGCTTGTTCAAAACATTCCTGTTCAGTATGGGCTAAATGCTTGATCTGTGGCCTTGGCCTATTGCTGCTGGAAGCTTTCTCGAAAACCCTGCATGAAAACAACTTAACAATCAATACTGTGCTTCTTTGGATCCTCAGCAATACACCCAGACCCCAAACCACTATAGATTTATGGTGGTGTTCAGATATGAAAAATATTGAATTATGTTGCTATTCTTAGAAATTGTACCCCAAAATAACGTACAAAATTCCACCAACGCAACAGTGTACCACTTCATTACTGTGTACTTACGTGTACTTCAGAGGAAAACACTGTACTACTACATTTACCCGACGGAGACATGTTACTGGCAGATTCAGACTTTACTTAGCTCGACCTTAAACAGTTGTTATGTAAATTTAAGTATGTTGTGCCTTCATTGTGTCATGTTGTTCTCCTCCCACCCCCTGCTTCATACCTGAACACATGCATTCAGTTTTTGTAACACCTGTATGGTGTAGAAAGAAATTAGAGACACTCGACTTCACTTGTTAAAATCATTATTTGTTTTGCTTTGTATTACAAGGTTATTACGACTAAATTCGTCAACAACAGTTTGTCTGTTTGTTGATTTTCTAAGAGTGAAGTTACTGAATATTTGGGGACACAACACTGTTTAAGAGTGAATTTATTTGATATTTTTTCACTAAAATTCCCCCAAATTATGCAAAAGCACATTTAAAAACTGTCCTAGTACAACCAACACAAGACCATTGATGTGTCAAGTGATTTTGGGGACACTACGCTTTATCTTTGAGTGAAGTTAATGAATATTTTGTAGTATTTGTCTTCGGTATTGCACATTGTAGACGGTCCCTGGGCACTCGTCTCACAGCAGGCTGCACACAGAGAGCAACATTATTTTTCCAGCTCGGAGGATGACTCATTTTGATTAAAATCAGGTTGTAGCATGTTGTCTTGGTTCGAAAGAAGCGTTTGTGTTTTAAGTTTCGCTAATGAGATGTTGATTCTGTAAGTTTGAATCTGTGTATATCTTTCTAACTTTACCGAGCAGGCAGCTGCTCTTCCTGCTGTGCACTGGCACTGAATCTTTTAGTAGTACGAAGAACCGGACTGTACAGTTTCTACGTTTAATATGGCAAAGAAATACACCAAACATCACAGCTGCACAGTGAAGTACATACATTACATGCTCCACTCACAGTCTGTTCTCTGCAGAACCCTAAAGCCCCTGCACAGAGCCAAAGTGTGCTGTTCACTTGTTTCTTTAAAGTTTATTAATATTGAATGTATCTTGCATCCAAATCTGACCACATTTGACAGTGTTCATTCTTAGGTCCCCAGCAGTACATCTCCCAAATGTGAAGTAGATTGGATAAACAGTTAGCGAGATATGCAAAGGACACACAAACATACATACACTCTGTGCCAGTCATTTGACTTTCTGAAAATAGGGTTAGGTACCAAACCCCAGTGCCAATATGGCACCGGTTCTTCTATGGCATAAAGTTCGGGACTTCTTTCAGGTGCCAGATTGTTTGCATAGCCAGTGTGCGGTCAAAAGAGATTAAACGAAGCAGTTCATGTGTGTGCGGATAAGGCTCTTTGTCAGTGGTTAAATGCTACAACTCCTCAAGACCCAAGCCAAGATCTCCAAGTTAGCAAACATTGTTAGCGCTCCATTCTAACGTGATCGAGCTCACTTAAGGTGGACCAGCTATCCTCAATGTCCTCAGCCACTCCCAAACAGATGATATAGAATTGTCTGGCTGCTGAGTCTGAGACAGTTATTTATCCCAACTCAAAATGTATTTTGATGTTATTAGGACTGTAACTGTTATTTAGCTTAAAATTATTTTAGTTGTGTTAGGTGGTATTTATTATGTGACTTTGTTACGTGAAATTGTTGAGAGTGTTTTGTATTTATTCATGTTTATATACGTATGCTTATGTTTATGTTAAAATTTGCCTCTGCACTAAAAAAAGGCTGTTCTTTAACCTTGTTGACGGTTGTTTTGTGTCATTTTCAGTTCAAGCACTGTTCAGGCAACAGTAACATTTTAAAAGTAGAATTTTAACACTGGTATCAGATTAAAAAAATGATCCCCAACCCTATCTAAAAAGGATTTTCATTGTCTTAAGTTTTATGTTTATGTAAGTGAAATGTTTTGCTTTGATATGAGCACACACACACACCCTACACACACACATGTCGTTTTTGACCATGCATTTCTTCCCATATTGTTTATCTTGCTGAGCTTTTCATATTTATCACCTGGTGGCTGGGACTCAGTCAAGGTCATGAGAAAGTCCTAAGCAAAGAGCGTCATCTTAATATCTCTAACAGTGGTATTTTATTTACTGAGAGATTTAGAAGAGGAGGAAAACATGGAATGCTAATTCTAGTTTCCCTCTACAGTGTCATCTCCCCAAATACAAATTACACTCAGACAGCTGTGGACAACACACTTCAAGTCTCTCCAAGCATAGCAAACAGCTGCTTCACAAAGCAGGCAGGTCATGTAGATTTTTGGCCGCTAAATTTAGGCTAATGTGGAGTAACGTTTTGATGCACCCAGCATAGTCTTCCATGCTTCCCAGTACTCTCTCTGCATGACTGCCCTACACTGTGAAGCACCTCTTCTCTCTGCTTGGAGTGGTTGAAGCATGCAAAGCACTGTTTATCGTTCTCAAGCAGCTCTAAATCAGACCACATCATCCGCTCTTGTTACTAGTCAACAACATACAAACCAAATTAATTAGCTTTACACCATTGTCATGCATGTATAGAATTGAATCCATGATAAATCACCTTGTTTCCTATGAAGTACTCGCGTATTTTCACATGGCTGCAGTTTGAGTTTGCTGCCATATCGTGGCTACGTTTAGAGAGGGTAGAGCTGAGCACTCCATGGCAGCCGAGTTTACCAAAACAATCTCTCCCCCTAAGTGAGCCCTCACCCACAGCGACCTTGGTCTCATTTAAAGTAGAGTGTCTTGTCTGACCTTTTCAGTAGACCTTGCACTTGTAAGAAATGTCCCTGTCAATATGAGTTTTCATGGACCACTTACAGTATTTCAGCTTTTTTTTCTTTGGCCAGTATTCTCTGAGGAATATTGGGCTACAGCACAAAGAAGACAACAAGCACAAAAGAACCCAGCAAATGTATTATCTATATTGAGATCTTTTTGAACAATTACTTTAGTTCTGCAATTGTATTTCAATTGTAAGGACACACATGTTTATTCTGTTGGCCCCATTTAAAGGACAATTCTGTGCACTTCCTGTATGAGACACTTTTTATCAATACTTGGGGCCATTACTAAGCTCAGTTTTATCACTGTGGGTTTTTCTGTCCCGTTTGTCAGAAATTTACGCACGCAGATCCAAGCCAGTCTTCGAACCCCATCAGGCCAACACAAAAATTAGTTAAAAATGTATCCTTCATAACCTCCAAACTGCAGTGGTACTGAACTTTTCTAGATTGTTTTTTACACTGAATAACAAAGTGTTTTTCACCTTGTAATTTAAACTGATTAAATTTCAGTGTTTTCACATTATGCAGCTTTAGAGTTAAAAAAAAATGCAAACACCTTTTGCAGTAAGGCCAACATTTTACACTGTTGCAACTCAGGAGCAGTGTCAAAACAAAAAACTGAAATCTTGAACCTGTCAGTGAATTCTTGTAATTTATGAAAGTTTAATGTGAATCCGTCAGAACTTTAAGTATTTGCCGAATGTGTTATCTGCTAATGAGGACAGGTTCTGACATGGTTCGATGTGGAATACCTGACACGCTGGTTCTTTGTGATCATGGGCTCTAATACCTTCTTTAATCAACACAGCTTGGTTGAAGGTATTCAGAGGGCATTTGTCTCACCTCGCCAGCGACACTCGCTGGCAGATGCTTTGCATATCAGGCCTGGTGGATCAATATGTTATTAGAGAACAACCTCTCGGAGGCATGTCAATTAATTCTGGGCTGTCAGCCGCCCCCCTTGCATTGTCCAGTGGGGCTGAAGCAGAGCAGTGGGTGTCTTTTTAACTGTGGAGGATTTGCGACCTTAGCTGCTTCAAGGTTTCATCCACAAAGCCTAAGCAGTGAAGAGTACAGACTGGTTGTCCACTGATTACATAGACTTATTTAAAATATATAAAACTGCACCACACATGTTTTTCATGTTGAAAAACATTTAATCACTTTATATGTACTAACTATACTGTATGTGTAATGCAAAAATATACCAACTACGTCCAGAAGCAGAAGACTGTACACAACACAGAATAATTTGAAGTTAAAGTTGTGCGATGTAATAAGACCTGAGGCAGCCCTTTTGCCCTTTCATTTTTTATGTTAATTATTGTGATTTGTATTCTGTCTACTTAGTTTTCACCCAAACAAATCTAAAATTCCTAAGTCATTTTCTCATGAACTCCGGACAGTGTCTGGAGAATCAGGTCTGGACATGGCTGAGGTTTCCCTTTGAAACATGTGGCACACAACAGGAGATTGCCTGTTCTCAACGAGTAGAAATGCTGCTTTAGATGAGGCAAGGACTGCAGCCTAGATTGAGCATACAGGAGGCAGGACATGATGCAGAATAATACACCATATTAATGCAGCCACTGTGTAATCTGGTCTTAAACAAGAGTCTCTTGCTGTTCCTTGAATTTGTCTGATGATTTCGGCAGCACCCTTACCAACAAAAGTTCTTAAAATTTTGCCATCTCTTCAGTCACACATTTTCATTGCCGTCTTCATGTAAATCTTTTTCACCCTTGAATTTTTGTTTTTTTTCCTGATTTCACATGTATGATTCATCATCAACATGCCTGCTCCCTTGCTATGAATTCTCCTGACTGTTACCTGATTTATTTACACATGGGCTCAATTGGACGTTCCACAGACTTTGTACTAGGGCACTGGCAAGATTGAGTCTGTTTAATGTTGGAATCAACTGATTTGGACATTTGCTACACATACAGCTCCACTGGGTAATTTCAGGTTTTCAGTGCATGTGTGAAAGGGGCTCTAGAGTATATGGAGGGTACCAGGAATAAAGCCATGACTGAACTGTCATGGAGAACCAGACAAACACCCTGTCACCCTGGTTTTACTAGTTGAACTCCATATGTCAGAAATATTAGCACAAACTTTACAGCAGTGGTGCCCAACCTC